>NC_057803.1:283902960-284015471 GCF_018294505.1 Triticum aestivum | reverse complement strand
GCGACTGCCGCCACCCGTGGCTCGCCGCCCCGCCGGGCCCCGCCTGCTGCACCGTCCCTCGAGCTCCGCCGCCGTTCGCCGGAGCACCCGTGTCGCCGGAAATCGCCCTGTCGCTCGCCGGAGTTCCACTCCGGCCAGATCCAGTCCAGGTGGACGAGATCCACCACTCCCTCCTTCCAAACGCGCAAGCCCCGTCCCGGATCTCTTCATCCCGTACCACCTTGTCCTGTTGACATCTCGGAGGGTAAAATTCCAAAGTCCTTGAACTCCCTAATATTTGTATGCCCCCTTCATCATGTCGTATCTCCATGACCGTGGCTCCAAATCATGCATATGATATGTCAAAATGTTCGCCTCATTGAGCTCTTCATATTAGCAGCTTTTGCATGCATGTTACTGTCCATTATGATGCCATTTTCATTGTTGCAACAGTGCTATAAAATGTTAACTACTAGTACTTATCAGATCATGGTGACTTGTCTTTTTTGTTGCATTTGATGTGTGCATTCTATGAGCATGAGGTCTACATATGTTTTGAGCTACATCATGCCATCTTTGTAGAGGTGCAAGCCTTGTACTTGTGTGATATATGTGGTGACTAGAACAAGCATGCAAAGTAGGCTTCATAATGTTGCTGTTTTCAGGGGCTTAGGTTTTTGCATAGTCCTACTAGGAGGCGAAGGGGAAGGAGGGGAGAGGAAGAGGAGAAGGAAAGGGGGGGCGCCCCCTCCCTAGTCCAATTCAGACTCCCTATAGCGAGGAGGTCGGCTGCCCCTCGTGGGCTGCCTCCCTTCTTCCCTATGGCCCATGAAGGCCAAACTTTCCCCGGGGGGTTCCGGTAACCCTCCGGCACTCCAGTTTTCTACGAAATCACCCGGAACACTTCCGGTGTCCGAATATAGCCGTCCAATATATCAATCTTTATGTCTCAACCATTTCAAGACTCCTCGTCATGTCCGTGATCATATTTGGGACTCCGAACTACTTTTGGTACATCAAAACACATAAATTCATAATACCGATCGTCACCGAACGTTAAGTGTGTGGACCCTACGGGTTCGAGAACTATGTAGACATGACCGAGACACGTCTCCTGTCAATGACCAATAGCGGAACCTAGATGTTCATATTGGCTCCCACATATTCTACGAAGATCTTTATCGGTCAAACCACATAATGATATACGTTGTTCCCTTTGTCATCGGTATGTTACTTGCCCGAGATTCGATCGTAGGTATCTCAATACCTAGTTCAATCTCGTTACCAGCAAGTCTCTTTACTCGTTCCATAATGCAACATCCCGAAACTAACTCATTAGTCACATTGCTTGCAAGGCTTATAGTGATGTGCATTGCCGAGAGGGCCCAAAGATACCTCTCTGATACTCGGAGTGACAAATCCTAATCTCGATCTATGCCAACTCAACAAACACCATCGGAGACACTTGTAGAGCATCTTTATAGTCACCCAGTTACGTTATGATGTTTGATAGAACACTAAGTGTTCCTCCGGTATTCGGGAGTTGCATGATCTCATAGTCATAAGAACATGTATAAGTTATGGAGAAAGCAATAGCAACAAACTAAACGATCATCGTGCTAAGCTAACGGATGGGTCAAGTCAATCACATCATTATCTAATGATGTGATCCCGTTAATCAAGTGACAACTCATGTCTACGGTTAGGAAACATAACCATCATTGATTCAATGAGCTAGTCAAGTAGAGGCATACTAGTGACACTCTGTTTGTCTATGTATTCACACATGTACTAAGTTTCCGGTCAATACAATTCTAGCATAAATAAACATTTATCATGATATAAGGAAATATAAATAACAACTTTATTATTGCCTCTAGGGCTTATTTCCTTCAGTCTCCCACTTGCACTAGTCAATAATCTAGATTACATTGTTATGATTCTAACACCCATGGAGTCTTGGTGCTGATCATGTTTTGCTTGTGAGAGAGGCTTAGTCAACGGGTCTGCAACATTCAGATCCGTATGTATCTTCCAAATCTATATGTCTCCCTCCTTGACTTGATCGCGGATGGAATTGAAGTGTCTCTTGATGTGCTTGGTTCCCTTGTGAAATCTGGATTCCTTTGCCAAGGCAATTGCACCAGTATTGTCACAAAAGATTTTCATTGGACCCGATGCACTAGGTATCACACCTAGATCGGATATGACCTCCTTCATCCAGACTCCTTCATTTGCTGCTTCCGAAGTAGCTATGTACTCTGCTTCACACGTAGATCCCGCCACGACGCTCTTCTTGGAACTGCACCAACTGACAGCTCCACCATTTAATAAAAATACATATCCGGTTTGTAACTTAGAGTCATCCGGATCAGTGTCAAAGCTTGCATCGACGTAATCGTTTAAGAGGATCTCTTTGTCACCTCCATGAACGAGAAACATATCATTAGTTCTTTTCAAGTATTTCAGGATGTTCTTGACTGCTATCCAGTGATCCACTCTGTCGGGGAAACTGAATCCACGAACACCTATGGGGCCGGCGGACCGGGCCCCTTTCGGTTTGGTGGGGGGCGGAGATCACACGAAGAGCAGATCGAGGCGAAGCACACGAGCAGTTTACCCAGCTTCGGAGCTCTCCGGAGAGATAACACTCCTACTGCTGCTTGTTTGATTATCTTGTGTTCTTGCTCCAGAGAGAGAGAGCGTAGTGTTTTTCTGGGTTACGAATGAGTCGAACCTCGCGAACCCCCTCTACGTTGCGCATGGGCCACCTTTTATATGCTAAAGGGGTCACCGACAGGTGGCAACGCAGAGAAGGGTACAAATGTAAAAAGTGAGGTGGTTGGTACAGTTACTTGTACAGTGCACCCTACCTAACCCTGACGGCAGGGGAAAAGGGCATTAACTACCCGTCTGAGTCGCCCAAACAGTGTAGAAAAGGACCGTTAGGGGCGCCACCATTCGCCACGATGGTGATCTTGTCAGCTTCGCATGCTACTGCGCATCGCTGGCTGCACAGCCTCCCGCCACGCGCGCCTGGAGAGGCCCCCAGAGCGACACGTTGGTGGATGCGCTGGAGCGTGGGCACAGAGTGGCCGCCTGCCACGGCAAGCACCTTGCCGCTGCTGTTATCTTGTCGGGTCCGGAAGCTTGCCGCTCACCGGGCCTCGAGGTGCCTTGGTTGGTCTTCCCGGCAAGCTCCTCTTGCCGGGGCCTTGTTGCCTTGCCGGAGCACGTGGCGCGTCGCGGCAAGTTCCTTGGAGTGCCTTGGTTCGCCTTCCCGGCAAGCTCCTCTTGCCGGGGCCTTGTCTCCTGAGCTTAAATACTTTGTTCTTGAATGGCTCCAAGGGAACCACGGAGGATCTTGGTGTTAGCCCGGCAAGCCTTGCCGCGGGGTGCTGCAACTGCCCGTGCACAAGTTCGGGGTACTAGGGTACCCCTATTCTAGTACACCGACAAGAGCCCCCGGGCCTGGGCCAGACACGGTGCCGAGCGCTGTTGGGCCAGGCCCAAGACAGGGCACGGGCACATGTGGACTGGGCCACGCCGAATCTCGCTCCGTATCCACCGCGCTCTCCCCTAACGGCACGCGTTGAATGCGGCATCATGGGAGAGATCGTGGGTGGTTCTTTATTCGGAAGGGCGAAACGTCCGCCCCGTCCCTCTTTATAAGCAGAGGAAACAGGGGCAGTTCGTTCCCCCTCGCTGGTTGCTACTACTCCATCTTCACGAACCTCCGCCGCTCCCCCCCTTCTTCTCGAAGCCGAGAGAGCAGCGCTCCGCCCCCCATTGCCACCAGCATCACCAACGCCGTCGACCTCCCCCACCACCTCCGCCATGGGTCCGAAAGCCGACAAGGGAAAGGGCGTGAAGTCGGCCGAGGCGCAGCGGCTCGCGGCGCTGCGGAAGGAGCGGGCGATCTTCTCCCCCCAGCTCGGCGTGAAGGAGCTGAGGGAGTACTTCTACCTCTTTTGGGCGACGGAGACGCGGGCGCATCCGCGCACGAGGGTACTCCCGGCCGCTGCTTCGGAACTGGCTCCAAACAGGTACCCATTCTTCGCGCTGTTCTTCTATTGCAGGCTCTGCCCGCCCTTCTCGGAGTTCTTCTGCGATATCATGAACACCTACGGCTTCCGCCTCCTTGATTTCACCCCCAACGCCGTTCTGACCATGGCAGTTTTCGCACATTTGTGCGAAAACTTTGTCGGAGTCCACCCCACTGTTGCCCTTTTCCACCACTTCTTCATACCTCGGGTAGAGAGAGGAGAGCCGCTTGCCGGAGGGATTACCTGGATCTCGAGAGTCGGCAAGAAGGAGGCGTACTTGGAGGGTGAGCTCCGCAGCAAGTGGGAGGAGTGGAGGGCGGAGTGGTGCTGGATCGTCGAGGAGAATCCGCAGCCCTTCACCGCCGTGCGCCAAGCTCCAATAGTGCGCGGCAATGACTGGAGCAACGTGGCCCTGGAAGACGAGAGGCTGAAGATCGCCATTACTAGGATCCTTCGCCTCAGGCTTGCCGGGCTCACTGTAGGCGCTGTAAGCGCAGATTTCCTCCGCCGCCGCATCGCCCCCCTGTAGGAGAGGGGGAGGCCCGCCTGGGAATTCAAGAACTCGGCGGACATCATGAGGATGCAGCCGGGCCTCAACTACAACTTCACCATCATGGAGCTGGATGCAATGCTCCTGGAGTTGTTCAAACGCGATCCCCAGCACCCATTCACGCTGGCGAGGGGCGTCATTCCATTGTGCAATAATTCTTCTCTTGACCGGATCCGCGCCATGATGCCGTTGTGCGATTCACACGGAATCATTCCAACTTGGCAAGAGCCTGTGGATGACGTCGTGCAAGCATTCTTCGACAATTTGGAAGAAGTGCCGGTCCGCGCTGACGAGCAGAAGAGCCTCACCCGTGACACCACCGACGAGGAGCTGCAGCGCATCGCCACTAGGGCGGAAGAGGTTGCGGCCGCAGCTGCCGCGGGCGCGTTCGGGTTCACTGTGGAGGAGGCGGAGGCGGCAAACCTCGCCGAGCGCGCGGAGTTCATTGGCGAGGAGGAGCCTGCCGGCTCTGAAGCTGAGCCGAGCGAGGCCGGCGAGGAAGAACCCGAGCCTTCAGAAAGCTTGCCGCAGGCGGAGCCCCCGGCCCCGCCAAGAAGGCGTCTTCGCAGGGCCGCGGACATAGCGGGGCGGCAGCCGGGTCAACAGCCGCCGAGCCGTGCGACACGCTCTACCGCGGCAAGCAATGTTGCCGCGGGAGCGCCTCACGCAGCAGCGGCAACTGGAGCTGGATCTTCCCGGGCCACCGCCACCGCCCCCGCCAAGCGGGCAAGGGATCCTACTCCTCCGCCTCGCCGCACCGGAGGGGAGCCGGGCTTCAATCTTTCCGCGCTCAGCTCCAACGAGGAGGAAGAAGAGTAAGTTTCTTTGGTGCTCTTGTAGTTCTTCAATCTTGCTGTTTTTATCTTGTATCTAACTTGCTTCAATCTGGACTCCTTTCTTTTCAGGACATTGGCCCAGAGAGCGGCGAAAAGGGCCAAGGCCGCAGGGATTGTCATCGAAGATGACCCCACCGTGTCAGCAGGGGGTGGGTCCGAGACCACCTTGACAGACCCGGCAACCACTCCTCAAAACAGCCCCCAGCGCAGCCCCCAGCGTAAGTTCATAGTTAGCTTTCCGCTGTCAGGCGCGCATGAATGCATTTTCCTTTGTTGATATCTTGCTTGTTGATTTGTGTAGGAGCAGAGCAGCCATATCAGGAGCGCCCGGAAGCTGGTCCCGAAGTGCCATCTGCTTCGACTATGCCGCCAAGGGAGGAGTTCTAGGTAAGGGAGCGCTCTCCGGCAAGGGAGAACTCTCCGGCAAGGGGCAGCACCGTCGATCCTGCGGCGGCCGAGACCGCAACTGCAGATCTTGGCACCGGTAATTCACTTGTCCAAAAAACTTTCCCTTGGGTTCTTCTTCTTCTGATTTTCTTCTCTTGGATTTTTGATTGATTTTTCTCCCTTCTTCGTTCTTCAGACCCATCTGCTGCTGAGCCAATGGAGACAGAGGACGCCGGCGAGGAAGGCGCGCATGGCAGCACTGACGACGCCGCCGCCAACGAAGAAGGGGCTGGTGCTGATGAGACCGCCGGCGAGGAGGCCGCCAAGGCTGCCGCCGCAGAAGCCGGCGAGGGGTCGGGCGATCGCACTGACGACCCTGAGGCCGCAGGAGCGCCAGGCGCTGCGCCGACCGACGATCCCTGTGCCGCCACTGCGGAGCCGGGCTCCGAGGAGCCCCAGCCCGGCGCCTACTTGAAGGCCGGCGACGATATCTTCATCAAGCTACCCTGGGCGTCGAGCTCCAGGGTGCCGGTCGAGGGGGAAACTTTCGATGAGGAGGTGCTCGCCTCCGCTGGACTGTCGTTGGTCGACGCGCCCAGCAGCAGTAGTGGCAAGCCTGAGGAGGAGCAGCTGCTGCAGAGGCTGTTGTCACTCTACCGCGCGCGGCAAGTCAAGCTGGCTTCCCGGGAAGCGCTTGTCGCGAAGGCGGGAGTTGATATGGAGAAGCTTGCGGAGGAGCTCCGGGGCCATAATCAAGAAGCTCTCCGGTCCCTGGCACAGGAGCGGGAGCAATTCGCCGAGGAGCGCACGGCCTTCCTTCTCGGGAAGGCCGAAGCTGAGGAGGAACGAAGGCTGGCCGCCGAGAAGCAGTCCGCGCGAGAAGGCGAATTGGTGCAGCGGAAGGCCAACCTCGACAGCTACGAGGAGGAGCTCGCCGAGCGCGAGCAAGCACTTGGCGGGGTGCTCAAGGAAGCAAAGGACGCTGCCGCAACCACAGAGGCCGCCAAGAAAGAGTTGGAGGAGAAGGTGGCGCAGCTGGAGGACAACATCGGGAAGAGCGGCAAGGAGCTTGCCGCGCTCAAGCGTGAGCGTGAGAAGGATGCTGCCGCCCACGGTGAGCTGCAAGGTCTTCTCGCTAAGAGGGGCAAGGAGCTCAGCGCCGCCAAGGATTCCAATGCGGACCTGGAGTTGAAGCTGGCCACGCTGATGCAGACGCTGGAGGCCGCCAAGGAGTGGGAGTAGACCTTATCGGAGAAGGTCAAAGCTGACAAGGCGCTGCTGGAGAGCTTCGCAGTTACCCAGAACTCGTTCAGAGATACTGTGGAGCACTGGACCGAGGGCCTAGTGAATATTGCCGCAGTCATCGACGAGGAGCTGGCGCAGCTGGGGATGGAGGACTTTGGGTATCCCTCCGACGAGAATCTCCAACCCAGCGCCAAGCTCAGCCTGTTCTTCAAGGGCGTGGCGACGGCACTCCAGCGGCTCCGAGAAAGGATCCCAAAGCAGCTGGCCGACGAGTCGCACAAAATCTGCGCCGGGGTTCTCCAGAAGGTGCTAATGAAGGTGGCCTTCCGCAATCCAGGCCTCAGCTTCACCAACGTCCTCAAGTCCTTGCCGCCAGACGCCGATCGGGACGCACTCAAGGCCCTTGTCGCACCCATTGTGGACAAGGTGAGCGAGATCAAGAGGGTTGAGGGCGATCGCGTAGACTAGGCCGCTCATTTCTTCTTTTCCCTTGTCGCTGCTAATCATGTTATGAAAACAGTCTGTTAGAGCTGCGACAAGTTATCTTGTAATATAACTTTATTTCTGTTATCAATTGCTATGTTATTTCCTCTACTAGATTCTTTCCTTTGTATGTTTTTACCCTACGCTTCTAGGGAACTTGTCGGCGCAGGCACCCGAGCCGCGAGTGCTGAGTGCGGAACATCAGCAGCCTGCTGGCGGCGCTGCTTCCGACAAGAAACCTTGTCGCGACTAGATGGAGCACACTTAAGTTGTTGAGCGGACTGCAAGATGGCAGAAGAGCCCCTGCGCATTCAGTCGGCGATCTTGGCCTTCGGGGTGGTGATTGCATGGTAGTTGCACCTCCACCCGTTTCGTCGCCACCGGCTCGCGCCCGGCAACCCTGTCGCGGCGGCGACGCACTCGGCCGCCGTGGAGTGTCGCCGTTGGCGTAGCCGATGAGACTCTGAATGGTGGCCCTCCATTCGTCGATCTTGTCTGACGTCGGAGGGTAATCTAGGAGCAGTTGAGCTCGCGCCAAAGCTTCTGCTGGAGTGGTGGGTGGCAGTGGCGGACGGCGCGAGGAGCGGGACATGCTCGGACTTCTAACTATGTTAGAAGGAGCAGTATCCCGTCCAGGCGACCGTGCCCCGCTCGTGCCAGCACGCTGGCGTGCATGCTGGTCTTGAGCGCCCTGAGATTCACTAGCTTGGTCTTGGTCTACCATGCGTATGGCACTGCGAGTGCCATGACGCTGTTGGTCCTGCGCCTCCTGAGAGTGGCGCGGAACATGTACAGTCGCCGAGGTTTGTGCAGCCTTGTCCTTGGACCTGGCAGCATCATAAGCTTCCTCGTCGACGTCCATTCTTCCGCCGGCATCCATTCCACCACCCGTTTGCTCCAACGGTGGTGGAAGTGACGTGGACGGAGCGGCTGCCGCCGAAGCCTTCTTCTTCGGTGGCATGTTGATGAAGGGAATGAAGATCTAGCTCGTGTGACCGCCGGATCTTCATGGCAGAAGAGGATGAAGAGAAAACCGCATTTATCACCCCGTGTGGCACGTACTGCTTCGTACGGATGCCTTTCGGTTTGAAGAATGCTAGTTCAACATTCGCAAGGGTAGTCCACCACGCTTTTGAGCTGCAGATGCACAGAAATGTGGAAGCCTACATGGATGACATAGTGGTCAAGAGCAAGAACAGGGCGACCCTGATTCAAGATTTAGACGAGACATTTGCAAATCTATGCAAGATCAACCTCAAGCTTAACCCCGAGAAGTGCGTGTTTGGAGTCCATTCCGGCAAGCTTCTCGGGTTCTTCGTGTCTTAGCGGGGAATTGAAGCCAATCCCGACAAGATCAAGGCCATTGAGCAGATCGAAGCACCAAAGCGCGTCAAGGATGTACGAAGGCTTGCCGGTTGTGTGGCTGCTCTCAGCAGGTTTATCTCTAGATCTGCTAAGCGCGCCCTGCCATTTTTCAAAATTTTGAAAAAGGAAGGTCCAATAAAATGGACTCCGGAGGCGGAGGCTGCGCTGCAGGACTTGAAGAGATACCTGTCCTCCACTCCAACACTTGTCGCACCTAAGCCGCAAGAGAAGTTGCTGCTGTATATAGCGGCAACCAATCAAGTGGTTAGTGCTGCGTTAGTGGCGGAGAGGAAGGCAGATGATGAGCCAGCAACCCCGGCAAATGCATCCAGCGACAAGCAGGGGGCTTCGCCGACAAGCTTTGGTCCCGCCAGAGATGGATCGGCGCAGGAGCATGATAAGATGCAGAAGAGAATGGTGCAGCGTCCAGTTTACTTTGTCAGTTCCCTTCTACAGGGGGCTAGATCAAGGTACTCTGGTGTGCAGAAGTTGCTTTTCGGCCTCCTCATGGCCTCGAGAAAGCTGCGCCATTACTTCCAAGCACATGAGATCACAGTCGTCACTCGCTTTCCGCTGAAGAGGATACTGCAAAATCCAGAAGCAACAGGCAGGATTGTCGAGTGGGCGCTGGAACTGTCAAGCTTTGGCCTCAAGTTTGAGAGCACTTCAACTATCCAAAGCAGAGCATTGGCAGAGTTCATAGCAGAATGGACGCCAACACCAGATGAAGAAATTCCAGAGACGAGCATCCCCGTAAAGGAGGCAAGCAAAGAATGGCTGATGTACTTTGATGGTGCCTTCTCGCTGCAAGGCGCCGGTGCGGGCGTGCTGCTTGTCGCGCCCACTGGAGAGCACCTCAAGTACGTACTCCAGATGCACTTTCCCAAGGAGCAAGCAACCAACAATACTGCAGAGTATGAAGGATTGCTTGCCGGTCTCAGAATCGCAGCAGACCTTGGGATCAAGAAGCTCATTGTCAGGGGTGACTCACAGCTTGTCGTCCGCCAAGTGAACAAGAACTACCAGAGTCCATTGATGGAAGCATATGTTGATGAAGTGAGGAAGCTAGAAGAGCACTTTGACGGCCTACAGATGGAGCATATCCCAAGAGCTCAGCATGACATTGCTGATGGCTTGTCAAAGTGCGCCGCACTAAAGTTACCTGTGGAACCAGGGATCTTTGTGCTCAAGTTGACTCAACCATCCGTAACACCATCAACTGGACAAAGCAAGAAGAGGAAGTTGGTTTCTGGTGACTACTTTCCGGAAGAGCTCCCCGAAGCCGCCGCCAAGAAAGTCCCCAAGATCAACACCAAGGATGCTGAGGGGCAGTCTGCTCCGGCAAGCCTTATGGTTTGTTCTATTGAAGCAGACGCTCCCGACAAGTTTTGCCCCGGCAAGCTTGCCGGGGAATATCAAGCTCTGGCAGGGCCGCAAGTCCTTGCCGTAGAAGCGGATGTTCCCACAGCAGCAGATGTGCCTTTAGTCCTTGTTGTCAAGCCACAAGCTCCAGCATGGGCACATCAGATTGTCCATTTCCTTCAGATAGGAGAACTTCCCGAAGAGCAAGAAGAAGCGGAAAAAGTAGCTTGGCAGTCAAGTATGTACCAGTTTGTCGATAGCATACTGTACAGAAGAAGACTCAATGGTGTGAAATTGAAGTGTATTTGCCGGGAAGATGGACAAAAGCTGTTGGCAGAGATACATGGAGGCATATGTGGCCACCACATTGGCGCAAGAGCACTTGCCGGCAAAGCTTTACGGCAAGGTTTCTTTTGGCCGACAACCCTCCAGGATGCAACTGCACAAGTAACCAAGTGTGAAGTGTGCCAGTTCCACTCCAAACAGATACACCAGCCAGCTCAAGCTCTCCAGACGATCCCTTTATCCTGGCCATTTTCGGTCTGGGGGCTCGATATCCTTGGCCCTTTCCCCCGAGCTGTCGGGGGCTTTGAGTACTTGTACGTCGCAATCGACAAGTTCCCAAAGTGGCCGGAAGTGCAGCCAGTGAGGAAGGTGACAGCACTGTCAGCAGTCAAGTTCTTCAGGTCAATTGTTTGCCGTTTCGGGATCCCTAACAGGATCATCACCGACAACGGCACGCAATTCACGAGCCGCACCTTCATGCAGTACGTCCAAGACCTTGGCGCCAAGGTCTGCTTCGCTTCTATTGCTCATCCGAGAAGCAACGGTCAAGCAGAGAGGGCAAATGCTGAAGTGCTGCGTGGGCTCAAGACCAGAACTTTCGACAGGCTGCGCAAGTGCGGAAGAAACTGGATCGAGGAGCTGCCGGTGGTTCTTTGGTCGATCAGAACGACGCCAAATCGAGCCACTGGCCAGACGCCTTTCGCTCTAGTCTATGGAGCAGAGGCAGTTCTCCCCACGGAACTCGTATACGGATCGCCTCGAGTGCTCGCTTATGATGAGCTTGAGCAAGAACAGCTGCGACAAGACGACGCGCTGCTCCTTGAGGAAGATCATCTTCAGGCTGCTGTACGAGCTGCTCGATACCAGCAAGCTTTGCGCCGCTACCATAGCCGCAAAGTTAAGGCCAGAAGCTTCGAGGAAGGTGACCTTGTTCTTCGGCGCGTTCAGTCCGCCAAGAATTCCAACAAGTTGACGCCGAAGTGGGAAGGCCCTTATCGGGTGAAACGAGTCACAAGGCCCGGCGCTGTCCGCCTTGAGACCGAAGATGGCATTCCGATGAGCAACTCCTGGAACATAGAACATCTTCGTAAGTTTTTCCCGTAGGGCGCGGTTGCCGGAACCCGTTCCGGCAACCACCTTTTGTACAAGTCTTTCCGCTGTTGCATGTAATCCTTTGTACAAAGCCTGGCGCGCCAAAGATGTCGGGGAAACTAAATCCACGAACACCTATGGGGCCGGCGGACTGGGCCCCTTTCGGTTCGGCGGGGGGCGGAGATCACACGAAGAGCAGGTCGAGGCGAAGCACACGAGCAGTTTACCCAGCTTCGGAGCTCTCCGGAGAGATAACACTCCTACTGCTGCTTGTTTGATTATCTTGTGTTCTTGCTCCAAAGAGAGAGCGTAGTGTTTTTCTGGGTTACGAATGAGTCGAACCTCGCGAACCCCCTCTACGTTGCGCATGGGCCTCCTTTTATACGCTAAAGGGGTCACCAACAGGTGGCAACGCAGAGAAGGGTACAAATGTAAAAAGTGAGGTGGTTGGTACAGTTACTTGTACAGTGCACCCTACCTAACCCTGACGGCAGGGGACAAGGGCATTAACTACCCGTCTGAGTCGCACAAACAGTGCAGAAAAGGACCATTAGGGGCGCCACCGTTCGCCACGATGGCGATCTTGTCAGCTTCGCATGCCACTGCGCACCGCTGGCTGCACAGCCTCCCGCCACGCGCTCCTGGAGAGGCCCCCAGAGCGACATGTTGGTGGATGCGCTGGAGTGTGGGCACAGAGTGGCCGCCTGCCGCGGCAAGCGCCTTGCCTCTGCTGTTATCTTGTCGGGTCCGGAAGCTTGCCGCTCACCGGGCCTCGAGGTACCTTGGTTGGTCTTCCCGGCAAGCTCCTCTTGGAGGGGCCTTGTTGCCTTGCCGGAGCGCGTGGCGCGTCGCGGCAAGTTCCTTGGAGTGCCTTGGTTGGCCTTCCCGGCAAGCTCCTCTTGCCGGGGCCTTGTCTCCTGAGCTTAAATACTTTGTTCTTGAATGGCTCCGAGGGAACCACGGAGGATCTTGGTGTTAGCCCGGCAAGCCTTGCCGTGGGGTGCTGCAACTGCCCGTGCACAAGTTTGGGGTACTAGGGTACCCCTATTCTAGTACACCGACACACTCCTGGATTACTTTGGTACCTCCCTGCTAAACTAAAAGCAAGGCACACACCAGGTCTGGTACACAACATTGTATACATGATAGAACCTATGGCTGAAGCATAGGGAATGACTTCCATTTTCTTTCTATCTTCTGCAGTGGTCGGGCATTGAGTCTGAATCAACTTCACACCTTGTAACACAAGCAAAAACCATTTCTTTGCCTGATCCATTTTGAACTTCTTCAAAACTTTATCAAGGTATGTGGTTTGTGAAAGTCCAATTAAGCGTCTTGATCTATCTCTATATATCTTGATGCCCAATATATAAGCAGCTTCACCAAGGTCTTTCATGGAAAAAATTCTTATTCAAGTATCCTTTTATGCTATTCAGAAATTCAGTATCATTTCCGATCAGTAATATGTCATCTACATATAATATCAGAAATGCTACGAAGCTCCCACTCACCCTTTTTGTAAATACAGGCTTCTCCAAAAGTCTGTATAAAACCATATGCTTTGATCACACTATCAAAGCGTATATTCCAACTCTGAGAGGCTTGCACCAGTCCATAAATGGATCGCTGGAGCTTGCATACTTTGTTAGCACCTTTTGGATCGACAAAACCTTCTGGTTGCATCATATACAACTCTTCTTTAAGATATCCATTAAGCAATGCAGTTTTGACATCCATTTGCCAAATTTCATAATCATAAAATGCGGCAATTGCTGACATGATTCGGACAGACTTAAGCATCGCTACGGGTGAGAAGGTCTCATCATAGTCAACTCCTTGAACTTGTCAAAAACCTTTTGCAACAAGTCGAGCTTTCTAGACAGTAACATTACCGTCAGCATTAGTATTCTTCTTGAAGATCCATTTATTCTCTATGGCCTGCCGATCATCGGGCAAGTCAACCAAAGTCCACACTTTGTTATCATACATGGATCCCATCTCAGATTTCATGGCCTCAAGCCATTTTGCAGAATCTGGGCTCATCATCGTTTGCTCATAGTTCGTAGGTTCGTTATGGTCAAGTAACATGACCTCCATAATAGGATTACCATACCACTCTGGTGCGGATCTTACTCTGGTTGACCTACGAGGTTCGGTAGTAACTTGATCAGAAGTTTCATGATCATCATCATTAGCTTCCTCACTTAATGGTGTAGGAATCACTGGAACTGATTTCAGTGATGAACTACTTTCCAATAAGGGAGCAGGTACAATTACCTCATCAAGTTCTACTTTCCTCCCACTCACTTCTTTCGAGAGAAACTCCTCTCTAGAAAGGATCCATTCTTAGCAACGAATATCTTGCCTTCGGATCTGTGATAGAAGGTGTATCCAGAAGTCTCCTTTGGGTATCCTATGAAGACACATTTCTCCGATTTGGGTTCGAGCTTATCAGGTTGAAGCTTTTTCACACAAGCATCGCAGCCCCATACTTAAAAAACGACAACTTGGGTTTCTTGCCAAATCACGGTTCATAAGGTGTCGTTTCAACGGATTTAGATGGTGCCCTATTTAACGTGAATGCAGCTGTCTCTAAAGCATAACCCCAAAACGATAGCGGTAAATCAACATGAGACATCATAGGTCGCACCATATCTAGTAAAGTACGATTACGACGTTCAGACACACCATTACGCTGTGGTGTTCCGGGTGGCGTGAGTTGCGAAACTATTCCGCATTGTTCAAATGAAGACCAAAATCGTAACTCAAATATTCTCCTCCACGATCAGATCGTAGAAACTTTATTTTCTTGTTACAATGATTTTCCACTTCACTCTGAAATTCTTTGAACTTTTCAAATGTTTCAGACTTATGTTTCATTAAGTAGATATACCCATATCTGCTCAAATCATCTGTGAAGCTGAGAAAATAACGATATCCGCCGCGAGCCTCATTGTTCATTGGACCACATACATCAGTATGTATGATTTCCAATAACTCCATTGCTCACTCCATTGGTCCAGAGAATGGAGTTTTAGTCATCTTGCCCATAAGGCATGGCTCGCAAGTACCAAGTGATTCATAATCAAGTGATTCCAGAAGTCCATCAGAATGGAGTTTCTTCATGCGCTTTACACCAATATGACCCAAACGGCAGTGCCACAAATAATTTGCACTATCATCATCAACTCTGCATCTTTTGGCTTCAATACTATGAACATGTGTATCACTACTATCAAGATTTAGGAAAAATAGACCACACAATACTCATCAAGGGTGCATGACCATAAAAGATTTTACTCATATAAATAGAACAACCATTATTCTCTGATTTAAATGAATAACTGTCTCGCATCAAACAAGATCCAGATATAATGTTCATGCTCAACGCTGGCACCAAATAAAAATTATTTAGGTCTAAAACTAATCCCGAAGGTAGATGTAGAGGTAGCATGCTGATGGCGATCACAACGACTTTGGAACCATTTCCCACGCGCATCATCACCTCGTCCTTAGCCAATCTTTGCTTAATCTGTAGCCCCAGTTTCGAGTTGCAAATGTTAGCAACTGAACCAGTATCAAATACCCAGGCACTACTGTGAGCATTAGTAAGGTACACATCAATAACATGTATATCAAATATACCTTTCACTTTGCCATCCTTCTTCTCCGCCAAATACTTGGGGCAGTTCCGCTTCTAGTGACCAGTCCATTTGCAATAGAAGCACTCAGTCTCAGGCTTAAGTCCAGACTTGGGTTTCTTCACTTGAGCAGCAACTGGCTTGCTGTTCTTCTTGAAGTTCCCCTTCTTCCCTTTACCCTTTTTCTTGAAACTGGTGGTCTTGTTGACCATCAACACTGGATGCTCCTTCTTGATTTCTACCCCCGCAGCCTTTAGCATTGTGAAGAGCTCAGGAATCATCTTATCCATCCCTTGCATATTGTAGTTCATCACGAAGCTCTTGTAGCTTGGTGGCAGTGATTGAAGAACTCTGTCAATGCCACTATCATCAGGGAGATTAACTCCCAGTTGAGTCAAGTGGTTGTGGTACCCAGACATTCTGAGTATATGTTCACTGACAGAACTATTCTCCTTGATCTTGCAGCTGTAGAACTTATTGGAGACTTCATATCTCTCAATCCGGGCATTTGCTTGAAATATTAACTTCAACTCCTGGAACATCTCATATGCTCCATGACGTTCAAAACGTCGTTGAAGTCTCGGTTCTTGGCCGTAAATCATGGCACACTGAACTACCGAGTAGTCATCACCTTTGCTCTGCCAGGTGTTCACAACATCTGGCGTTGCTCCTGCAGCGGGTTTGTCACCTAGCGGTGCTTCCAGGATGTAATTCTTCTGTGCAGCAATGAGGATAATCCTCAAGTTACAGACCCAGTCCGTGTAGTTGCTACCACCATCTTTCAACTTAGCTTTCCCTAGGAACGCATTAAAATTCAATGGAACAAAAACACGGACCACCTATCTACAACAACATAGACATGCAAAATACTATCAGGTACTAAGTTCATGATAAATTAAAGTTCAATTAATAAAATTACTTAAGAACTCCTACTTAGATAGACATCTCTCAAATCATCTAAGTGATCATGTGATCCATATCAACTAAACCATGTCCGATCATCACGTGAGATGAAGTAGTTTCCAATGGTGAACATCACTATGTTGATCATATCTACTATATGATTCAGGCTCGACCTTTCGGTCTCAGTGTTCCGAGGCCATATCTGCATATGCTAGGCTCGTCAAGTTTAACCCGAGTATTCTGTGTGTGCAAAACTGGCTTTCATCCGTTGTATGTGAACGTAGAGCTTATCACACCCGATCATCACGTGGTGTCTCGGCATGACGAACTGTAGCAATGGTGCATATTCAGGGAGAACACTTATACCTTGAAATTTAGTGAGAGATCATCTTATAATTCTACCGCCGAACTAAGCAAAATAAGATGCATAAAGGATAAACATCGCATGCAATCAATATAAGTGATATGATATGGCCATCATCATCTTGTGCCTTTGATCTCCATCTCCAAAGCACCATCATGATCACCATCGTCACCGGCTTGACACCTTGATCTCCATCGAAGCATCGTTGTCGTCTCGCTAACTATTGCTTCTATGACTATCGCTACCGCTTAGTGACAAAGTAAAGAAATTACATGGCGATTGCATTTCATACAATAAAGCGACAATCATATGGCTCCTGCCAGTTGCCGATAACTGTGTTACAAAACATGATCATCTCATACAATAAAATTTAGCATCATGTCTTAACCATATCAAATCACAACATGCCCTCCAAAAACAAGTTAGACACCCTCTACTTTGTTGTTGCAAGTTTTACGTGGCTGCTACGGGCTGAGAAAGAACCGTTCTTACCTACGCATCAAAAACCACAACGCGGTATAGTGATTGCTTTTTGATCTTCAGAAAGAACCCTGTTCATTGAATACGATTCAACTAAAGTTGGAGAAACTGACACCCACCTGCCACCTATGTGCGAAGCACGTCGGTAGAACCAGTCTCGCGTAAGCTTACGCGTAATGTCGGTCTGGGCCACTTCATCCAACAATACCGCCGAATCAAGAATCAACTAGTGACGGCAAGCAATATTTATATACCCACGCCCACAACTCCTTTGTGTTCTACTCGTGCATATAACATCTATGCATAAACCTAGCTCGGATGCCACTGTTGGGGAACGCAATAATTTAAAAAAAAATCCTACACACACGCAAGATCATGGTGATGCATAGCAATGAGAGGGGAGAGTGTAGTCTACATACCCTCATAGACCGTAAGCGGAAGCGTTATGACAACGCGGTTGATGTAGTCGTACATCTTCACGATCGACTGATCCTAGTACCGAATGTACGGCACCTCCGTGATCTGCACACATTCGGCTTGGTGACGTCCCATGAACTCACGATGCAGCAGAGTGTCGAGGGAGAGCTTCGTCAGCATGACGGCGTGATGATGGTGATGATGATGCTACCAGAACAGGGCTTCACCTAAGCACCGCTACCATATCACCGAGGTGGATTATGGTGGAGTGGGGCACCGCACACGGCTGGAAACAATCAACTTGTGTGTCCTAGGGTGCCCCTGCCCCCGTATATAAAGGAGGAAGGGGGGAGGCCGGCCGACCCTAGTGGCGCGCCAAGGGAGGAGGAATCCTCCTCCTAGTAGGAGTAGGATTCCTCCTTTCTTACTCCTACTAGGAGAAGAAGTGGAAGGAAGGAAGGGAGAGGAAGAGGAGAAGGAAAGGGGGCGTGCCCCCTCCCTAGTCCAATTCGGACTCCCTATAGGGAGGGGCGCGGCTACCCCTTGTGGGCTGCCTCCCCTCTTCCCTATGGCCCATGAAGGCCCAACTTTCCCCCCAGGGTTCCGGTAACCCTCCGGCACTCCGATTTTCTCCAAAATCACCCGGAACACTTCCGGTGTCCGAATATAGCCGTCCAATATATCAATCTTTATGTCTCGACTATTTCGAGACTCCTCGTCATGTCCGTGACTGAACATCACAGACATAAACTAATAAACACATAAACTCCGAACTACTTTCGGTACATGAAAACACATAAACTCATAATACCGATCGTCATCGAACGTTAAGCGTGCGGACCCTACGGGTTCGAGAACTATGTAGACATGACCAAGACACGTCTCCAGTCAATAACCAATAGCAGAACCTAGATGTTCATATTGGCTCCCACATATTCTACGAAGATCTTTATCGGTCAAACTGCATAACAATATACGTTGTTCCCTTTGTCATCGGTATGTTACTTGCCCGAGATTCGATCATCGGTATCTCAATACCTAGTTCAATCTCATTACCGGAAAGTCTCTTTACTCGTTTCGTAATGCATCATCCCGCAACTAACTCATTAGTCATATTGCTTGCAAGGCTTATACTGATGTGCATTAGCGAGAGGGCCCAGAGATACCTCTCCGATACTCGGAGTGAAAAATCCTAATCTTGATCTATGCCAACTCAACAAACACCATCGGAGACACCAGTAGAGAATCTTTATAGTCACCCAGTTACTTTGTGACGTTTGATAGCACACAAGTGTTCCTCCGGTATTCGGGAGTTGCATGATCTCATAGTCATAGGAACATGTATAAGTTATGGAGAAAGCAATAGCAACAAACTAAATGATCGTTGTGCTTGTCGGATCATGGGTTCCGGAAAAACCCTCAATGTTCAAACTCTGGGGGTGCGCATGAAGATCTCCCCCTACCGATCCACATCCTAGCTTCGCTAAGATCTTACGGGCTAACTCGACGAACTCGCGACACAAAGGACACACGATTTATACTGGTCCGAGCCGCCGTTGTGGTCTAATACCCTACTCCAGTGTGGTGTGGTTGATTGCCTCTTGAGCTGAGGATGAACATTACAAGGGGAAGAACAGCCTCCTGAGGAGAGGTGTTCTTGTGCTTGGTGAGCTTGTGGTGGTTCAGGTTACTCTCGATCCGTCCGATCCATCCCTCTCTCGAGCTATGGTGGTGGCTAGTCCTATTTATAGAGGCCCTGGTCCTCTCCCGAAGTATTGAGCGGGAAGGGAGCCAACAACGGCCAATTCGATAGGGGACAGCTAGTATAGCTTATCCTGACAAAAGCAGTCTTCACCTGCAAAAGGCTTTGGTCGTGATGCCGTCTTGGGCTCCACGGTTACCTCCGTCTTACCGTCCTGCTGGTCATGGTCTCGTTGCACCGATATGGAAACCTTTGCTTGACGCCTCGGTACTCCGCGCCTGCGTTTGTTCCCTTGGCACCAAATAGGAAACAAGGACACTATGCGCGCTGGCGCCCGCCTGGCGCCCTCCTGATATCGATCGTCATGGCTCACGTCATCGGAACCTCACGAGGTTTGCCTGGCCTTGAACTGTCCGCCCCTTGCGAGCCAGCCTGGTGAGGCCGCTCCTAAGGAGGTCTTGTGTCGTCCGCCTCGCGAGCTTGGCCTCTCGTGAGGGTCTTGAGTCCTTGCTGGTGAAGATGGGCCGTACGGGCCCGCTCGCAAAGCCACGCCGTGGGCCGTAGGCAGGCAAATCTGGGGACCCCCATTCCCAGAACGCCGACAGTAGCCCCCGGGCCCAAGGCGCGCTCGGGCTTGGCTTCGAGGCGAAGCCAAAGGCCAAGTGCGGAGCGCCGCGGGACCCAATAGCCTGCGGCCTTGGTCGATGCATGGCGGTTGATTGGACATGGGCGTCTCCGCTTCCCCACGCTGCCTCGGCAACTGCCCGACTTGTCAAGTCCCTGCTGCATGCAAGGAAAATCCATCATTATTACCTTAGATCATGGAGGCTGGCGGTTGGCCTCCCTTTGGCTATAAATGGGAGGTGGGGGGGGAGGGGGGGGGGGCGGAGCCCCATCACCACTCTCTCCTCTACCTCTCCCGCTTCTTCTCCTTCCTCGCTCCAATCCTTGCTGGTGCAGTCATGGCGCGATTTGGAGGTTCTCGGCTGTAGAGAAGGGCAAGGCTCCCCTCATCGAGCCTGAGCTGCTCCCGCCGAAGAAGAGGAGGTCCCATCACCGCGAGATGGTAGTGAGGTCGGTGGTGTCACGACCTTGGCATGAAAGGCCGCCTCCTGGGTACCCGCTGCCCTTGTATGCTCACGCTGCCGAGTTCGGGGGGAGGAGCGATGAGCGCTGCCGCTCGCGCCAGGGCCGTGGCTGCCGTGCCATAGAGGCGCGCACCATCACCCCAGGGATCCACGCCGTGGACTCCTCGCGCGAGTTCTTGATGTGGGCGATGATGCCCCCGAGCACTTGGATTCGCCTCCCGCAGTTCTTCACTGCCGAGGGGCCCTCTCGAGCTTTGGCTGCAACACGTCGACTGCGACACCCCAGCGACTGGAGCGGAGATTGTAGTCGTTGCCTCCAGGAAGATCTTCATGACCCGAGGCTGGGGCGAGATTGCCCGAGTCTGTCGCGTGGAGGGCGCCCTCGTGATCCACTTCGAGTACGACGACACCTCCATGCTTCTCTTCAAGGTCTTCGATGAGGAAGGCTGCCGCCTGGAGTGCTGCCCTGAAGGGGGTCACCAGGTCGGTGTAGCGGCGGGCGCGAGGCCTGCCGCAGGCCTCGCCTGTAGCTCCTCCAGTGACAGTGGCGACTCCCGGTGGTCCAGCGACTCTCCTGAGCTTTACGAGACTCCAGAGACGAGCGATGATAGCTACATGCCCCCAAGCTCTCGCCAAGCCCAGAGCAGGGCTGCAGCGTCAGGCCGCCGCTGCTGCTGATCTGGATGAGGTTCGTGTCGGCCTCTGGTGGCCCACTGTTGATGATGGCGTCATCCTCAGGGGCACGCGTAGTTAGGACTCCCTAAGTTCTTGTCTTCTGTTCCCTGCGAGGAATCAAGAAATGGACCCCGCTGGGGCGTGTAAGGCGTCTGTAGTGTCCTTTGTTGATATTATCCTTATTATGAAATTGTGCGTGTGCGTGCTCCGTTCTGGCTCGGTTTCCCCTTTCCAACATCGCGACGGCGTGGTCCTCTACGCCGACAGGTCCCGGTCCCCAGCCTGGATTCAGCCGTCGCTGGTATGCCAGGTCGCGTGCCGTGGTCAAGGCCAGGAGGTGAGCGGCCAGAGGTCCAATAAGAGCCCTTGAGACGCGATGCTTAGGAGGTCCCCTTTGGCGCGCAAGAGACCGCCGAGAGGTAGGAGAGGGAGACTACGTCGCCGCAGCGGGGCTACACAAATGAGAACTCTACGCTGTAGCGGTTGATTGAGCGCGAAACTTATCTTGGCAATCTAGGGTTGGTTCCTCGCGAGACGCCTGGCTTGGGCGTCGGCCGCTGCTGAGTAGCTAGGTCAGGCCCGTGTGGGCCACCCCCTCCTCTCCATGTTCATCTTGGTGCTCTACGTCCTCAGGTCCCGGCCCTCGAGCGAGCTCAGCTGCCGCTGGTATGCCAGGTCGCATGGCATGGTCAAGGCCAGGGGTGAGGGATGGAGAGCCAGTAAGATCTCCTGAGACGCGATGCTCAGGAGCCCCCCTTTTAACGCGCAAGCGAGTCGCGTGGGAAAAGAGGGAGAGTCCATGGTACCGCCCGCTGTAGCCTTTAGGAAGTTCCTGTAAGTTAGCGCGAGGAAGGGCACCGATCGCCGTGGTGATTTCCGATTCGCCTCTGGTACGTGGGAGGGGACTCCCTACTGCAGAGAGCCCTCGGGGTGTGTACAGCCCCGCCCTTACACGTGGCTTGCACGACAAGGCTAGACGAGGTGTGTTTGGGCACTCGTGAGCCAGCAAGGGACTCACGAGGCCCTACCTCAAGGCGGGTTGCGCCTGGTCTCGATTCTTGTTTGCTGTCTTGGTCCTGCGAGGTGGTCAGGCAACCTGCGCCGAACGAATCTCCTGAGGTTATCGCGTGAGAAAGCCAAGCACCAAACGCCCAGGAGGTGACGTCATGGGGCCGGCCCGCCAGACAGAGCTCGACCGCTGGATTTATCGAAGCTACAGGGACAGGCCCGAGCACAGACGCCGTGCCTAACCCTCTCACGCGAAGGGTCCTGAAGAAAGACGACCGGCGCGCAGCTCCCGCGATGGGCGACAATCAAGAAGGTGATAGTCATAGATAGATTAAGCATCAAAGGCCAACTAGCTCAGGTAAATGCATAAACAATACGCGCCACTGGGTCCGGCCTGAGCGGCTTGGGGATAATGCAGCCCGAGGGGCGCCCCCAGCAAGGTACGCTAAAGACATAAAAAGGAAGGGATACATGCCACAGGGACGGACCCACGCAGTCTGGGAATAATGCAGCCCTGGGGGTGCTCCCAACTAAACGAACTTGGAAAATGTCACCTGGTTCTATTGTCGACGGGGTGTTGACGCAGCTGACGGTACGGAACGAAGGGGTTGCTCCTCACGAGCCACCAAGGCCCTGAGCCTCGGGAGGCTCTGGGAGTCTAGGCGGTTCCTTGAGGACCGTCGCCATCTCCGCCAGGACCACGTGATGTCTGGCCTCCTAACCTGCCATGATGCTCCGCAAGTTGCACTGGAAGGCAGCGGCAATGCTCGGCAGGCCAAACGGCATGCGAACATAGCTGTGAGGTGGACCTTCGCAGTGCTCAACACGCGAAGGCTAGAAGCGCTCCTGAGATGCGGCTCGGTTGAGCCCTGGTATGTCCATGCAGACGCCAGCTCACCATCCTCGCCAGGGTGGGGAGCAGTGCCAGGTGGGCGACGGTCGCCACCTATTGCTCTTGCTTCCTCAAGCTCCTGAGATACCTTGGTGATGAACTCCTGAGCACCGGGAGCTCCTTGCCCAATGTCCTCCTGAAGGAGACGTGCCGTGAAACACGCCTACAAGTGGTGCCTGAGCGCCTCCCTCGTGACGTTGGCAAGGTCCGAGGCCCTCCAAAGGAGAGCCCCCGAGCCCTGCCCGAGGAGGGCGCCGGGCGCGCCTTCGTACACGATAGAGGGAGGCACCCCAGGCACGGGCGCTGATCCTGACGAGGTGCCATCTGCGGCGCTGCCCTCCTGAGGTCCAGCACAGAGTTGCTGCTTCTTCTAGTTGGGGACAACCTCCGGAGGGTACCGAGCTGCATTGTGGCCAGGGTCTTTGATTGACGCTGTTTGGAAGGCGCGCTCGAGGGAGCACACCACATTTCTTTCTTCGCAAGGGACTGTGATGATCCCGCCACTTCCTGGCATCTTGAGGACGTTGTAGGCATGGTGCGTCATGGCCAGGAACTTGGCCAGGGCCGGATACCTGAGGATGGCATTGTACGGCAGACGAATATGGGCGACGTCAAAGTCGATGAGCTCGGTGCGGTAGTTCTTGTGTTGTCCGAAGGTGACTGGGAGGCATACCTGCCCGATCGGGGTGGTGGAGCCGTCAGTCACTCCTGAGAAAGGCTTGGTGGGCTGAAGCTGATTGTATGGCACTTGAAGGTTGTCGAACGTCTCGACAGACAGGACGTTGAGCCCTACACCGCCGTCAATGAGGATCTTGGTGACTTGCACGTTGCTGATGACAGGTGAACAAATCATTGGGAGGACGTTAGCGGTGGCCGCGCACTTGAGCTGATCTGCCGAGCTGAACGTGATGGCGCACTAGGACCATCTGAGCGGGCGCGTGGCCTCGATCTTGGGGAGGACTGCATTCACCTCGCGAGCAAACTGCTTGAAGATGTGTTGTGAGGCTGGGGCTTGAGCTCCGCCCAAGATGCAGGCGATAGCACGCGGTTCTTGGAAGCCCCCAGCCCCCTCGTCTTGGCGGTGGTCGTCGTTCCTTCTTGGTGGTGGCGGTAGTGGAGGGAGACCGGCGTTGCCCTGAGGACGATCCTCACGAGGCTGATCCCTCTAGGCGCCCTCGTGAGGTTGATCCTGCCAGTGGTCCTCACGAGGCCGATTGCGCCACTCTTGGCGTGAGCCACGGTCATCTCAGCGTCCGCCACCATGTCCTCCTCCTCGGCCGGCCCCGGTCGTTGCGCTCGGAGCGTCGACCGAAGCGTCCTTCTCAAATGGCTCTGAGCTCTTGATAGTCGCTGGTGTTGTGACTATGCAGGTTATGGAAGGCGCAGAACGGTCGGCTGCTCTTAGATGACTCAGTTTGGTCCCTGCCGCGCTTTGTGTTCGGCTCCGCCGTGAGCACGACTGCTCCCTTGCGCTTCACGTCTTTGGCCTTGGCTTTCTTCTCGGGTCCGTAGCCGGGAGCTCAAGGAGGGAGAGGCACCCCTCCTCAGCTCTTGCGCACTTGGTCGCTAGGTTGAACAGCTCCAGAGACGTGCACAACTCCTCATGGATGTTGATCTCCTCCTTTATCTTGACGTCGCGGACTCCATCGGAGAACACGGAGATGATGGCCTCGTCTGTCACCTTGGGAATCTTGAGACAAACGTTGTTGAAGCGCTGGATGTACTTCTGGAGGGTCTCTCCTGGTTGTTGCTTGACGAGGTGTAGGTCACCCGTAGCCGGTGGGCGGTCATGAGTGCCCTGGAAGTTGGCGATGAAACGGTCGCGCATCTCGTTCCAGGAGGAGATCAAGCCTGGAGGCAGGTTCAGGAGCCAGGAGCGAGCACCATCCTTCAGAGCCATGGGAAACCAGTTCGCCATGACTTTCTCGTAGTTGTTGGCCGCCTCGATGCTCAACTCGTAGAGCTGCAGGAACTCCACGGGGTGGGGGTGTCATAGCGAGGAGGCAGATCCGGCTTTAACTTGCCCGGCCAAGCGACGCTACGCAGCTCTGGGGTGAAGGCGCGGCAGCCCGCCGTGGTCACCGGGACTCTGCGCTGGTGGAGGGTTGTCCTTGATGGGGTCCGCGCACCGCCGCTGCAGGCGGCACGCGGTCTTGCCGCGGTGGCGCAAGGAGTGCGGGAGCGTTTTCTCGCGGTCGAGGGACTTCTTGGCAGCTTCTTTCTTCTTGCGTGGGTGCCAGACGCGGCAGGTCGCGCTGTGGGGCCACGTGCCTGGGGGCCAAGACTCCATCTTGGAGCAGAGGTGGTGGATGCGCTCCATGGGCCACGCCGCCCGCGGCTGGCGGAGGGTGAGGCGGCGAGAGGGACGGCGTAGGGGAGCCCCTTGCGGCGCTGACAAGCTCGGTGATCCGGTCGAGCCAGTCCTCGTAGAGGTCGTCGATTGGGCGGTAGCGTAGGTGCTCGCGTGCCATGCACAGAGCGGCCTGCGCGTCCACGGGAGCACGATGGGCGTGGGATGACGAGCCGGCCAGGGTCAGCAATGGAGTGGCGGTGCGGCCGTCCCGCCGCACCGAGGGGTGCAACGAGGATGCTTGCTGCTCATTCCCCACCGAGCCGGTGGCGGCGTTGGCGGCAGGCGACGGGGAATGATGGGGCAGCCTACCGCTGGGAGCCGTCTGAGCGATGCGGGCGGCGAGGACAGCCCGACGCTTAGCGCGAGCGCGGCGAGTGTCCGCCATGGATACGATGGAGCAAACAAAACACAGAGTGACAGAAGGGAAGCTTCGACGCACCCCTACCTGGCACGCCAAATGTCGAATCATGGGATCTGGAAAAACCCTCAAGGTTCGAACTCTGGGGTGCGTGCGAAGATCTCCCCTTACCGATCCACGTCCTAGCTTCGCTAAGATCTTATGGGCTAACTCGACGAACTCATGACACATAGGTCACAAGATTTATACTGGTTCGGGCCACCGCTGTGGTGTAATACCCTACTCCAGTGTGGTGTGGTGGATTGCCTCTTGAGCTGAGGATGAACCATACAAGGGGAAGAACAACCTCCTAAGGAGAGGTGTTCTTGTGCTCGGTGAGCTTGTGGTGGTTCTGGTTACTCTTGATCCGTCCGATCCATCCCTCTCTCTAGCTATGGTGGTGGCTAGTCCTATTTATAGAGGCCCTGGTCCTCTCCCAAAATATTGAGCAGGAAGGGAGCCAAGAACGGCCAATTCAAAAGGGGACATCTAGTACAGCTTATCCTGACAAAAGCAGTCTTTGCCTGCAAAAGGCTCTGGTGGCGACGCCATCTTGGGCTCCACGGTGACCTCCGTCTTGTCGTCCTACTGGTCTTGGTCTCGTTGCACCGATATGGAAACCTATGCTTGATGCCTCGGTACTCCATGCCTGCGTTTATTCCATTGGCACTAAAGAGGAAACAAGGACACTGTGCATGCTAGCGCCCGCCTGACGCCCGCTTGATCTTGATCGTCATGGCTCACGTCATCGGAACCTCGCGAGGTTTGCCTGGCCTTGAACTCTCCGCCCCTCGTGATCCAGCCTGGTGAGGCCGCTCTTGAGGAGGTCTTGTGTTGTCCGCCTCACGAGGCTTGGCCCCTCGCGAGGGTCTTGAGTCCTTACTGAGGAAGAGAGCCACGCCGTGGGCCGGAGGTAGGCAAGTTTGGGGACCATCGTTCCCAGAACACCGACAGTGCTAAGCTAACGGATGGGTCAAGTCACTCACATCATTCTCTAATGATGTGATCCTATTAATCAAGTGACAACTCATGTCTATGGTGAGGTAACATAACCATCATTGATTCAACGAGCTAGTCAAGTAGAGGCATACTAGTAACACTCTGTTTGTCTATGTATTCACACATGTACTAAGTTTCTGGTTAATACAATTCTAGCATAAATAAACATTTATCATGATATAAGGAAATATAAATAACAAGTTTATTATTGCCTCTAGGGCATATTTCCTTCACCAAGCGCCAACCACCTGAGCCCGGCGTCTTCGAGGAGCGGCTCTTCAAGCCTTCGGCAACCCCCCTGGCTCCAGGGCTAGCACTGCCTCAGGAGGAGCTCCCCTCGGCACCAACCTCGGGAGCCCCAACCTGCGGCCTGACCACGGGAGCACGCCCTCTCCTCATGCTCGAGCCTCAGGAGGGGTGATGGACAAAAGAGTTCAAGGCGTACCTATTACAGGGAACCCTGCCAGAGAAGGAGGAAGACGCAGAACACGTGGCTCGGCAGGCCACGGCCGACTGCATTCAGGATGGTGAGCTATACCAAAAACGACCAAACAATGTTTCCTTGCGGTGTATCTCCAGGGAGCAGGGGTGTGAACTATTAGCCGACAAACACGATGGAGACTGCGGACATCACTCATCATCGCACGCCTTGATGGGCAAGGCGTTCCGTAGTGGGTTCTACTGGCCCACGGCACTCAGTGACGCAACCGAGCTATTGAGATCCTGTGAAGCATGCCAGTTCCATGCCAAGAAAATCCACTAGCCTGCTCAGAGCCTCCAGACCATCCCGCCCTCGTGGCCATCTGGGGTCTGGACATCTTGGGTTTGTTCCCTCGAGCGCCCGGGGGCTACCGCAACCTCTGTGTTGCCATCGACAAGTTCACCAAGTGGGCGGAGGTGGAAGCCATCCGCACCATCCCGACCGGTTCGGTAGTCAAGTTCATCAAGGGCCTCGTGAGCCTCTTTGGGGTCCCTAATCGTATCATCACTAACAATGGCACGCAGTTCACTAGCAATCTCTTCAAAACATATTGTGCTAACCTTGGAACGCAGATATGCTACACCTCTGTACCACACTCCAGGAGCAACGGACAAGCCGATCATGCAAATGCAGAGGTCCTGAGGGGCCTCAAGACAAGAACCTTCAGGAAGAAGCTCGAGGCCTGCGGCAAGGGCTGGCTCGACGAGCTCCAGTCTGTACTGTGGTCCACTCGCACCACCACCACCAAGCCGACGGGCGAGACTCCGTTCTTCCTTGTCTACGGAGTCGAAGCGGTTCTCCCCCACGAGGTCAAGCATCGCTCCATGCGAGTCTTGGCATTTGACGAAGCACGCCAGGACGCCACGTGGGGGATGGACCTCGTGCTAGGGGAGGAACGCCGCCGACAAGCCTCGCTCCGGACAGCAAGGTACCAACACGTGCTGCGGCGCTACCACTGCCGCGACGTCCATTCCAGGCGCCTAGAACATCCAGCACCTCCGGAAGTTCTACCCATGAAGCAAGGCCTAGTGCCTGTGAAGGTCTCCGCTCGTGACACTCTCACGTAATAATGAGTGGGGCTGTACACGCCCCGGAATCTCTAGAGAGCCACCCTCCGGCCTCGGGGGCTCCCTCCCATGTCCTAGTGGCAGCACTTAGCTCCGCGCTGGTGAGAAGACTAGACTAGGTGCCGGACGCGGCTATTCATTTGCTTGCTTTCTGTAGTTGTTCTGCAACTGTTTAATGGAATTTGGAGTTCTTGCATTTCTGTTCACCAAGTTGGATTTCCCCTTTGTCTCTCTCTTGGCTTTCGGTCTAGCCCAGGAGGAGCGGCAGTTGCCCATCGCTCTTCCTCGTGCGTCTCGCGCGCGGGGGCTGTAGGTGTGGGCGTGCGCATCAGGTCTGCCCCATGGCGCAAACACACTTCGCCACAACCCTGTCCCCCCAGGGCCCTGCCTTTTTCTATCCTCACGAGATGCTCTTGACCGAGCTTGTGGTTGGCGCATCTTCTTAAGTCCGTGCCCCCTGGGGTACCGCAATGCGATGCACTAAGCCGCGACTAGCTCGTGCCTGAGGACTCACGCAAGGGAGAACATGACACCCGATAAAATTTTCTAACAAGTCTGCAGCTTCACGATGCCCCCCCTGAGGCCAGCAGCAAGGGGGCCTCACGAGACGCTGGAGGGCGCGCCATCACAAGGCGCGAGGCTACCGCAAGTACATCAAGCTAAGTTATCCTACCGCACCTACCCAAGGCATGAACATCACATCATATATTAGAACAATAAACATAGCATAATGGCACAAGCACCATGGTTCATTACATGCCCCAGCAAGGCCCTTTACTTTTTGCAAAATGCAGGAGAAAGGAAAGGCTAAACAAAAGTGGCACAGGCGATGGCAAAGACCCTTGGACCGATCCATGACATGGATGAAGGTGTCGCTGAAGGAGATGAAGCTCCTGAGGCTGGGCTCCAGGGGCCCCCGGGCTCAGCCTGAGCCTTCCTCCCACTTCACCGAAGCGTGGCGGCGAGACGATCTTCCACCATCCTCGAAGCGAGCCCGATGGCGGGGCAGCTGGTCATAGCCACCGCTGCTTGAGCTCTCGTCGGAGGAGGGCCCCCCACCACTTGGAGAGGCGAGACCGTCGCCAAGGGCGAGCCCACACTCCTCGTCATCACGGTCGTCGCCAAGGCTAGGCTCGTCGTCGCTGCTATCATCCTCAGGGCACCACCTGATGACCCACAAGTATAGGGGATCTATCGTATTCCTTTCGATAAGTAAGAGTGTCGAACCCAACGAGGAGCGGAAGGAAATGATAAGCAGTTTTCAAAAAGGTATTCTCTGCAAGCACTGAAATTATCGGTAACAGATAGTTTGGTGATAAGGTAATTTGTAACGGGTAACAAGTAAATAAAGTAAATAAGGCGCAGCAAGATGGCCCAATCCTTTTTGTATCAAAGGACAAGCCTAAACAAACTCTTATATAAAGGAAAACACTCCCGAGGACACATGGGAATTATCATCAAGCTAGTTTTCATCACGCTCATATGATTCGCGTTCGGTACTTTGATAATTTGATATGTGGGTGGACCGGTGCTTGGGTACTGCCCTTCCTTGGACAAGCATCCCACTTATGATTAACCCCTATTGCAAGCATCTGTAACTACAAAAGAAGTATTAAGGTAAACCTAACCATAGCATGAAACATATGGATCCGAATCAGCCCCTTACAAAGAAACTCATAAACTAGGGTTTAAGCTTCTGTCACTCTAGCAACCCATCATCTACTTATTATTTCCCGATGCCTTCCCCTAGGCCCAAACAATGGTGAAGTGTCATGTAGTAGACGTTCACATGACACCACTAGAGGAGAGACAACATACATCTCATCAAATATGAAACGAATACCAAATTCACATGACTACTTATAGCAAGACTTCTCCCATGTCCTCAGGAACAAACGTAACTACTCACAAATCATATTCATGTTAATAATCAGAGGGGTATTAATATGCATAAAGGATCTGAGCATATGATCTTCTACCGAATAAACCAACTAGTATCAACTACAAGGAGTAATCAACACTACTAGCAACCCACATGTACCAATCTGAGGTTTTGAGACAAAGATTGGATACAAGAGATGAACTAGGGATTGAGATGAGATGGTGCTGGTGAAGATGTTGATGGAGATTGTCCCCCTCCTGCTGAGAGGATCGATGGTGATGATTTCCCCCTCCCAGAGGGAAGTTTCCCTGACAGAACAGCTCCGCCGGAGCCCTAGATTGGTTCCGCCAAGGTTCCGCCTCGTGGCGACGGAGTTTCGTCCCGTGAGCTAGATTATGATTTTTTTTTCTCGACGAACGACCTCGTATAGCCAAAGATGGCAGCAGAGGGTTGCCAGAGGGCCCATGAGACAGGGGGCGCACCCAAGGGGTAGGGCGCGCCCCCACCCTCGTGGACGGTGGTTGGCCCCTCTCTGGTACTTCTTTCGCCCAATATTTTTTATATATTCTGAAACATGCTCCCGTGAAGTTTTAGGACTTTTGGAGTTGTGCAGAATAGGTCGCTAATATTTGCTCCTTTTCCAGCCCAGAATTCCCGCTGCCAGCATTCCCCCTCTTCATGTAAATCTTGTAAAATAAGAGAGAATAGGCATAAGTATTGTGATATAATGTGTAATAACAGCCCATAATGCAATAAATATCGATATGAAAGCATGATGCAAAATGGACGTATCAACTCCCCCAAGCTTAGACCTCGCTTGTCCTCAAGTGAAAGCCGAGATCAAAAATTATGTCCACTTGTTTAGAGATAGAGGTGTCGATAAAATAAAATACGGACATGAGGGCATCATGATAATTCTTAGAGTAGCAACATATACATATATTGTCATATGATCTGTTATGCTAAAGTAACAATTCATTCACAGTTTCAAGTATGACTCAGAAACTTCATTGAAAACTAACAAACTATAATCTCAGTCATTGAAGCAGTTGCAATTTATCATAACATAGGGAAGAGTCAATAAGAGCTTTTCAGCAAGTCCACATACTCAACCATCATTTAGTCTTTCACAATTGCTAACACTCACGCAATATTTATGGTTATGAAGTTTTAGTCGGACATAGAGAAAGATAGGGGCTTATAGTTTTTGCCTCCCAACCTTTAACCTCAAGGGTAATGTCAGCAATAATAGTTCATGAAAACTCACATCCAATTAGCTATATATATCAGGATTTTTCCAACACATTGTGCTTGCCAAAGGATAAAATGTAAAAAGGAGAGGTGAAGATCACCATGACTCTTATATGAAGTATAAGACAAGAATGAAAGATAGGCCCTTCGCAGAGGGAAGCAGAGGTTGTCATGTGCTTTTATGGTTGGATGCACAAAATCTTAATGCGAAAGAACGTCACTTTATATTGCCACTTGTGATATGGACCTTTATTATGCAGTCCGTCACTTTTATTTCTTCCACATCACAAGATCGTATAAAGCTTATTTTCTCCACACTAATAAGTCATACATATTTAGAGAGCAATTTTTATTGCTTGCAACGATGGAAATTTACTTGAAGGATCTTACTCAATCCATAGGTAGATATGGTGGACTCTCATGGCAAAACTAGGTTTAAGTATATTTGGAAGCACAAGTAGTATCTCTACTTGGTGCGAAGAATTTGGATAGCATGAGAGAAAAAGGCAAGCTCAACATGTTGGATGATCCACGACAATATAATTTATTTCAGATGTAAGAAAACATAACCCATTACATTGTCTTCCTTGTCCAACGTCAACTCTTTAGCATGTCATATTTTAATGAGTGCTCACAATCATAAAATATGCCAAGATAGTATATTTATATGTGAAAACCTCTCTTTCTTTATTACATCCTATTAATTGCAACGATGACCAAAACTATGCTTGTCAACTTTCAACAACTTTTATTCATCATACTCTTTATATGTGAAGTCATTACTCTCCATAAGATCCATATGATCTCTTTAGTTCTTTTTATTCTTTCTCTTTTATTTTATTCCCTCAAGATCATAGCAAGATAATCAAGCCCCTAACTCAACACTAATCTTTATTATATATAGCTCACGGACTCGATTACATAGAAGGATCATAAAGAAAAACTCAAAACTAGATCATACTAAAACTTTATTCTACTAGATCAAGATATTACCAAAAGGATCGAACTAAGAAAAAACGATAAGATAAAAGTGTGATGGTGATACGATACGGGGGCACTCCCTCAATCTTGGCAGTTGCCAAGGGAAGTGCCCATACCCATGTGTTTATGTATCCTTCCTCGGAGGTGGTGATGGTGGATTTGTTGATGATGTAGGCTTGTCGTCCATCTTCCAAGGCATAGGCTCACCATCATAGAAGGATGATCGAGTCTCCGGGATCCTCAAATCTGTAGCCAAACTCATCCTCTTGAATCTTTATTCATACTCACAATTTTGGTTTTGCAGTTCATAGATCTGGGCTTGGAGGCGCTCAATTTTCTCGTGAAGCTTGAAGATGGCCTCCCCAATGTTCTTGTCATACAGCTTGTGGTTGTTGGTGAAGTCTGCGATCATTATGTGGTTGGAGTTGAGTCCACGTTCCACCATCTCTTGGAACTTCAAAACTTGTTGCTCCATTGCTTCGAGTCTTGTCTCCATGCTACCCGTCCTCCTTGGTCCCTCAACATCGCTGATGTGCAGCAACCCCTCATGCATCTCAATGGTTTAAGGGTGTTGTAGCACCTCCGCGAGGTAGGGGTTGACAACCTTCTCGAAGAACTTGTCCTCGGGGGCACTTGAAGACGCCATGGCGATCTAGATCTGTTAGAAAAATAGGTAGAAACAAAGACAGAAGATATGTGCGTGATACGGTGGTGAAAACCTTTGGGAGATTATATAATGATTTTTTACCGACAAAAAGAAGTATCGTGCAAGAAAATGGAGTCCGGAGAGCACACGAGGTGCCCATGAGGCAGGGGGGCGCCCGGGGGTTAGGGCGCGCCCTCCACCCTCGTGGACGCCTCGTGTCCTGCCCGGACTGCTTCTTAATTTCCTATTTTCTTAAGTATTCCAAAATGGAGAAAAATTGCTATTAGAACTATTTTGGAGTCGGTTTACTTACTGTACCTCATACCTATTCTTTTTCAGAGTCTGAAACATTCTGGAAAGTGTCCCTTATGTATTCCTCTAGGGTTACGGTTTCAATAACATTAGTTTCAACATTTATGGGATTACTTGAGATATAATGTTTGATTCTTTGGCCGTTCACCACCCTCGGATTTGTGCCTTCGAAGTTGTTGATTTTTATGGCACCGGAACGATAGACCTCCTCAATGACATAAGGACCTTCCCATTTTGAGAGGAGTTTGCCTGCAGAAAATCTTAAACGAGAGTTGTATAACAATACATAATCACCTACATTAAACTCTTTTTGTATCCTTTTGTCATGCCATCTTTTAACTTTTTCCTTAAATAGTTTGGCATTCTCATAGGCCTGGGTTCTCCATTCATCAAGTGAGGTAATGTCAAAAATCCTCTTCTCACCAGCAAGTTTGAAATCATAATTGAGCTCTTTAATGGCCCAATATGCCTTATGTTCTAGTTCAAGAGGTAAGTGACATGCTTTTCCATAAACCATCTTATACGGAGACATACCCATAGGATTTTTATATGCAATTCTATAAGCCCATAATGCATCATCAAGTTTCTTGGACCAATTCTTTCTAGATCTATTAACATACTTTTGCAAAATTAATTTAAGCTCTCTATTACTCAATTCTACTTGACTACTAGACTGTGGATGATATGGAGATGCAATTCTATGATTAACATCATACTTAGCAAACATTTTATGAAAAGCACCATCAATAAAATGTGAACCACCATCAGTCATTAAGTATCTAGGGACTCCAAACCTCGGAAAAATAACTTCTTTAAGCATCTTAATAGAGGTGTTATGATCATCACTACTAGTTGGAATAGCTTCTACCCACTTAGTAACGTAATCAACAATAACTAAAATATGTGTATACCCATTACAGGAAGGAAAAGGTCCCATATAATCAAAGCCCCAAACATCAAATGTTTCAATAACAAGTGAATAATTCATAGGCATTTCTTAACGTCTACTAATATTACCAATTCTTTGACATTCATCACAAGACAAAACAAACTTACGGGCATCCTTGAAGAGAGTAGGCCAATAAAAATCAGATTGCAATACCTTATGTGCAGTTCTGTCTCTAGCATGGTGTCCTCCATAAGCCTCGGAGTGACACTTGCATAGGATCTGTTCCCGTTCATGCTCAGGTACACAACCTCTAATAACACCATCTACTCCTTCTTTATAAAGGTGTGGGTCATCCCAGAAGTAATGTCTTAAATCATAGAAAAACTTTTTCTTTTGTTGGTATGTGAAACTAGGTGGTATAAATTTAGAAACAATGTAATTAGCATAATCAGCATACCAAGGTGCAGTACGAGAAGCATTTATGACTGCTAGTTGTTCATCAGGAAAGCTATCATCAATAGGTAGTGGGTCATCAAGAACATTCTCTAATCTAGACAAGTTGTCTGCAAAAGGGTTCTCAGCTCCCTTTCTATCAATAATATGCAAATCAAATTCATGTAGCAACAGAACCCATCTAATAAGTCTAGGTTTAGCATCTTTCTTTTCCATAAGATATTTAATAGCAGCATGATCAGTGTGTACAATTACTTTAGAATCAAAAATATAAGGTCTGAACTTATCACAAGCAAATACAACTGCTAAAAACTCCTTTTCAGTAGTAGCATAATTTCTTTGAGCATTGTCTAGAGTTTCACTAGCATATTGGATAACATTTAATTTCTTATAAACTCTTTGTCCTAGAACATCACCTAGATCATAATCACTAGCATCACACATAATTTCAAATGGTAAATTCCAATCAGGAGGCTGAACAATAGGTGCAGAAATCAAAGCTTTCTTAAGTATTTCAAATGCTTCTACACAATCATCATCAAAGACAAAAGGAACATCTTTTTGTAGGAGACTAGTCAGAGGCCTAGAAACTTTAGAGAAGTCCTTAATGAACCTCTTATAAAAACCGGCTTGACCAAGGAAACTTCTTATACCTTTAATGTCCTTAGGACACAGCATCTTTCCAATAGCATCAACTTTAGCTTTATCAACTTCAATACCTCTTTCAGAAATTTTATGCCCCAAGACAATACCTTCATTAACCATAAAGTGGCACTTCTCCTAATTCAAGACAAGATTAGTTTCTTCACATCTCTGCAGAACTCGATCAAGGTTGCTTAAGCAATCATCAAAAGAAGTTCCATATATGGAGAAATCATCCATGAAAACCTCAACAATCTTTTCACAAAAGTCAGAGAATATAGCAGTCATACATCTTTGAAAGGTAGCAGGTGCATTGCATAAACCAAAAGGCATATATCAATAAGCAAAGGTACCGAAAGGGCAAGTAAAAGTTGTGTTTTCTTGATCCTCTTTTGACACAAGTATTTGAGAGAAACCAAAATAACCATCTAGAAAGCAAAAATGTGTATGTTTGGATAATCTTTCTAGCATTTGATCAATAAAAGGTAATGGGTAATGATCCTTTTTAGTAGCTTTATTTAATTTGTGGAAATCAATTACCATGCTATAACTTGTAACTATTCTTTGTGGGATCAATTCATCTTTATCATTAGGAACAACGGTAATTCCTCCCTTCTTAGGGACACAATGGACATGACTTACCCACTGACTATCAGCAACAGGATAAATTATACCTGCCTCTAGAAGCTTTAGTATTTCTTTTCTTACCACTTCTTTCATCTTAGTATTTAACCGTCGTTGGTGATCAACAACCGGTTTTGCGCCTTTCTCCAATTTTATTTTGTGCTGGCATGGAGTGCGACTAATGCCCTTAAGATCATCAAGAGTATATCCAATAACAGCATGGTGCTTCTTTAGAGTTTTCAATAATTTCTTTTCTTCATGCTCTGAAAGGTTAGCACTAATAATAACAGGATATATCACTTTCTCATCAAGATAAGCATATTTAAGAGTATCAGGCAAAGGTTTAATCTCAAACACGGGATCACCCTTGGGTGGAGGAGGATCCCCTAGGATTTCAACAGGCAAGTTGTGTTTCAAAATAGGTCCTTGTTTAAAGAATACTTCATCTATTTCCCTTCTTTCATTCATAAACATATCATTTTCATGGTCTAGCAAATATTGTTCTAAAGGATCACTAGGAGGCACGGCAATAGAAGCAAGACCAATAATTTCATCTTTAGTAGGCAATTCTTTATCATGAGGTTGTCTATGAAATTTAGCAAAGTTAAACTCATGATACATATCCCCCCAAACCAATAGTAACAACATCCTTTTTGCAGTCTATCTTAGAATTAACAGTATTCAAGAAGGGTCTACCAAATATAATGGGGCAAAAGTCATCTTGTGGGGAACCAAGAACAAGAAAATCAGCAAGATATTTAACTTTCCCACACAAGATTTCAACATCTCTAACAATCCCAACTGGTGAAATAGTGTCTGTATTGGCAAGTTTAATTGTAACATCAATTTCCTCTATCTCACCAGGTGCAATATCATGCATAATTTATGTATATAAGGAATGAGGTATTGCACTCGCACTAGCACCCATATCACATAAGCCATGATAGAAATGATCTCCTATTTTAACAGAAATAACAGACATGCCTACAACGGGTCTATGTTTATTTTTAGTATCGGGTCTAGCAATTCTAGCAACTTCATCACAGAGGTAAACAACATGCCCATCAATATTATCGGCCATGAGATCTTTAACCATAGAAACACTAAGTTCAACTTTAATTTTCTCATAGGGTGTAGGTGTTCTAATATTACTCTTACGAACAACAGTTGAAGCTTTAGCACGATCCTTTATTCTAACAGGGAAAGGTGGTTTCTCAATATAAGTAGTAGGAACAACAGGATCATTATAAGTGACAGTCTTTTCTTCAACTTTAATAGGTGCAACTACTTTTACTTTAATGGTAGGATTATATTTAAACCAATTCTCCTTAGGGAGATCAACATGAGTAGCAAATGATTCACAAAAAGAAGCTACTATCTCAGAGTCAAGTCCATATTTAGTGCTAAATTCATGAAAGGCATCGGTATCCATAAAAGATTTAACACAATCGAACTTTGGGGTTATACCTGACTCCTTACCTTCATCGAGATCCCAATATTCAGAGCTGTGTTTAATTCTTTCCAATAAATCCCATTTGAATTCAATAGTCTTCATCATAAAAGAGCCAGTACAAGAAGTATTGAGCATGGAGCGATTATCGAGAGAAAGTCGAGCATAAAAAATTTGAATAATAATTTGTCTTGAGAGCTCATGATTGGGGCATGAATATAACATTGACTTAAGCCTCCCCCAAGCTTGAGCGATGCTTTCTCCTTCGTGAGGCCAAAAATTATATTTATAATTACGATCGCGATGAACAAGATGAATAGGATAAAACTTCTGATGAAATTCCAATTTCAATCGGTTGTAGTTCCAAGATCCAATATCATCACATAGCATATACCATGTCAATTCCTTCTCCTTCAAAAATAAAGGGAAGACATTCTTCTTGACTTCATCTTTGGGCAAACCTGCAAGCTTAAATAATCCACAAACTTCACCCACATAGTTTAGATGCATACCAGGATGTAGTCTTCCATCTCCTGCATTAGGATTAGCTAGTAGTTTCTCTATCATACCCGAAGAAATTTCAATGTAAACATTTTCAGTAGGTTCAGTAGGTTGAGGAGAAACTCTTTGCTCTACTGGTCAGGGTGAAGATACCCCGAACAAGCCCCTCAAAGGGTTATGTTCCATAGTAACAAGTGATAGTAAATTTCAGCAAACTATATAAATTTTTCCATACCAAATTCCACCTACCAAAGGTGCTTCACTCCCCGGCAACATTGACAAGAGTCTTGATGACCCACAAGTATAGGGGATCTATCGTAGTACTTTCGATAAGTAAGAGTGTCGAACCCAACGAGGAGTAGAAGGAAATGATAAGGAGTTTTCAGTAAGGTATTCTCTGCAAGCACTGAAATTATCGGCACCAGATAGTTTTGTGATAAGGTAATTTGTAACGGGTAACAAGTAGATAAAGTAAATAAGGTGCAGAACGATGGCCCAATCCTTTTTGTAGCAAAGGACAAGCCAGGACAAACTCTTATATAAAGGAAAACGCTCCCGAGGACACATGGGAATTATCGTCAAGCTAGTTTTCATCACGCTCATATGATTCGCGTTCGGTACTTTGATAATTTGATATGTGGGTGGACCGGTGCTTGGGTACTGCCCTTCCTTGGACAAGCATCCCACTTATGATTAACCCCTATTGCAAGCATCTGTAACTATAAAAGAAGTATTAAGGTAAACCTAACCATAGCATGAAACATATGGATTCGAATCAGCCCCTTACGAAGCAACTCATAAACTAGGGTTTAAGCTTCTGTCACTCTAGCAACCCATCATCTACTTATTATTTCCCAATGCCTTCCCCTAGGCCCAAACAATGGTGAAATGTCATGTAGTAGACGTTCACATGACACCACTAGAGGAGAGACAACATACATCTCATCAAAATATCAAACGAATACCAAATTCACATGACTACTTATAGCAAGACTTCTCCCATGTCCTCAAGAACAAACGTAACTACTCACAAATCATATTCATGTTAATAATCAGAGGGGTATTAATATGCATAAAGGATCTGAACGTATGATCTTCCACCGAATAAACCAACTAGCATCAACTACAAGGAGTAATCAACACTACTAGCAACCCACATGTACCAATCTGAGGTTTTGAGACAAAGATTGGATACAAGAGTTGAACTAGGGTTTGAGATGAGATGGTGCTGGTGAAGATGTTGATGGAGATTGACCCCCTCCCGCTGAGGGGATTGATGGTGATGATTTACCCCTCCCAGAGGGAAGTTTCCCCCGCAGAACAGCTCCGTCGGAGCCCTAGATTGGTTCCACCAAGGTTCCGCCTCGTGGCAGCGGAGTTTCATCCGGTGAGCTAGATTATGATTTTTTCTCTCGATAAAAGACCTCATATAGCCAAAGATGGGCATCAGAGGGCTACCAGGGGCCCACGAGGCTGGGGGCGTGCCCAGGGGGTAGGGCGCGCCCCACTCTCCTGGACGGTCAGTGGCCCCCCTCTGGTACTTCTTTCGCCCAATATTTTATAAATATATTCTGAAACGTGCTCCCGTGAAGTTTCAGGACTTTTGGAGTTGTGCAGAATAGGTCTCTCATATTTGCTTCTTTTCCAGCGCAGAATTCCCGCTGCCGGCATTCCCCCTCTTCATGTAAACCTTGTAAAATAAGAGAGAATAGGCATAAGTATTGTGATATAATGTGTAATAACAGCCCATAATGCAATTAATATCGATATGAAAGCATGATGCAAAATGGACGTATCAGCACCCCCCGTGGCAGCCGTCCATCCTAAAAACCCTCACATAGAGGGTCGCGGCGCTGTCGTACCTAAAGTGGAGGGAGCACCTCCCGCTCAGGACACGTGCGCGGGCAAACTCCTGCCAACCATGGGTCAAGGTTACGCTGCCTCCGGCGGTAATCTCGACCCCAACCCCCGAAGCCTTGTTGCAGCAGCCGTCAGCCTGAAGCCAGAAGCCATCGAGCCCCATGGTCGGCTGAGCGCCACAAGGAAGCGGGGGAGTGGGAGCCAGGTGCCGGCCGGCCTCTCCGACCATACGACGTACTCCGGGAGCACCTCGGCCCAATGGAAGCATGCCCGAGGAGGCCACCGCAGGAGTCGCAGCATGCTTGTGGGGCAGCCTCGCCCTCTCTTGGGAGGTTGCGAACCAGGTCTCTCCTTGGGGGCCTTCCCCTTTTCGGCGGCAGAGAACTCCCTCGTCGGCGCCATGGAAGCTACAACAAGGCTGCAAGAGAAGGAAGAAGAAGGAAGAGCGGGCGACAAGAAGAAGGAGATGAAGCAAAGGGGCTCCACCCCTCCCCTCATTTATAGCCAAGAGGAGGCCAACCGCCGGCCTCCATGATCGCGTGTAATGATGGTTTTTCTTTGCATGCAGTAGAGTCTCGTCAAGTCAAATGGTTGCCGAGGCAGCGTGGGGAATCGGAGGCGCCCACGTCCCATCAATCGCCACGTGTTGTCCAAGGTCGCAGGCAGTTGGGGCTCGCGACGCTCCGCACTTGCCCTATGGCTTCACCTCGAAGCCAAGTTCGAGCGTGCCTTGGGCCCGGGGGATGCTGTCGGCGTCCTGGGAACAGGGGTGCCATGCAGCCCATGACGTGGCTCCGTCAACGGCCCGGATAAGGCCCTGCTTCTGCAACAATAGCCCAAGACCCTCGCGAGGGGCCAAGCCTCGCGAGGCGGATGACACCAAGACCTCCCTGGAGGGCGGCATCACCAGGCTGGCTCCCGAGGGGCGGAGATATCAAGGCAAGATGCACCTTGCGAGGTTCTCATGATGAGAGCCATGACGACCAAGGCCAGGCGGGCCCCAGCGGGCATAGTGTACTAGTTTCCCCTTTGGTGCCAAGGAGGTAAGCGCAAGCGCGGAGTCCCGAGGAATCAAGCAAAGGTTTCTATATCGGTGCAACAAGACCAAGACCGTCAGGACGACACGATGGAGGTCATCGCGGAGCCCACTTCAGCGTCACCACCAAAGCCTTTTGCACGCGAAGACACTTTTGTCAGGATAGCTTGTACTAGTTGTTTCCCTTCAAATTTGGCCGTTGTGGAATTCCTTCCCGCCTACATTTGGGAAGAGGACCAAGGCCACTATAAATAGGACCTAGCCACTGTTGGGGAACGCAGTAATTTCAAAAAAATTCCTACACACATGCAAGATCTATCATGGTGATGCATATCAACGAGAGGGGAAGAGTGTTGTCCATGTACCCTCATATACCATAAGCGGAAGTGTTATGACAACGCGGTTGATGTAGTCGTACGTCTTCATGATCCGACCGATCCTAGTACCGAAAGTACGACACCTTCGCGATCTGCACATGTTCAGCTCGGTGACGTCCCACGAACTCTCGATCCAGCTGAGTGTCGAGGGAGAGCTTCGTCAGCACAATGGCGTGATGACGGTGATGATGAAGCTACCGACGTAGGGCTTCGCCTAAGCACTACGACGATATGACTGAGGTGGATTATGGTGGAAGGGGGGCACCGCACATGGCTAAGACAATGATAAACTTGTGTGTCTATGGGGTGCCACCTCCCCCGTATATAAAGGAGTGGAGGAGGGGGAGGTCCGGCCCTCTATGGCGTGCCCTGGAAGAGTCCTACTCCCACCGGGAGTAGGATTCCCCCTTCCCTAGTTGGACTAGGAGAGAAGGAAGGGGGAGAGAGGGAGGAAGGAAAGGGGGGGCACCCCCCTTCCTAGTCCAATTTGGACTGGAGGGGGAGGGGCATGGGGCCTCCCCTGGCTGCCTCTCTCTCTCCAATAAAGCCCATTAGGGCCCATATACTCCCCAAGGGGTTCCGGTAACCCCCCGGTACTCCGGTATATGCCCAAATTTACTCGGAACCATTCCAATGTCCAAACATAGGCTTCCAATATATTGATCTTTATGTCTCGACCATTTCAAGACTCCTCGTCATTCCTGTGATCACATCCGGGACTCCGAACAACCTTCGGTCATCAAAACACATAAACTCATAATACCGATCGTCACTGAACATTAAGCGTGCGGACCCTACGGGTTCGAGAACTATGTAGACATGACCGAGACACATCTCCGGTCAATAACCAAAAGTGGAACCTGGATGCTCATATTGGCTCCTACATATTCTACGAAGATCTTTATCGGTCAAACCGCATAACAACATACGTTGTTCCCTTTGTCATCGGTATGTTACTTGCCCGACATTTGATCGTCGGTATCATCATACCTAGTTCAATCTCATTACCAGCAAGTCTCTTTACTCGTTCCATAATGCATCATCCCGTGACTAACTCATTAGTCACATTGTTTTCAAGGCTCATAGTGAGGTACATTACCAAGAGGGCCCAGAGACACTTCTCCGATACTCAGAGTGACAAATTCTAATCTTGATCTATGCCAACTCAACAAACACCATTGGAGACACCTGTAGAGCAACTTTATAGTCACCCAGTTATGTTGTGATGTTCGATAGCACCCTAAGTGTTCCTCCGGTATTCGGGAGTTGCATGATCTCATAGTCATAAGAACATGTATAAGTTATTGAGAAAGCAATAGCAGTAAACTAAACGATTATCGTGCTAAGATAATGGATGGGTCTAGTCAATCACATCATTCTCTAATGATGTGATCCCGTTAATCAAATGACAACTCATGTCTATGGTTAGGAAACATAACCATCATTGATTCAACGAGCTAGTCAAGTAGAGGCATACTAGTGACACTCTGTTTGTCTATGTATTCACACATGTACTAAGTTTCTGGCTAATACAATTCTAGCATGAATAATAAATATTTATCATGATATAGGGAAATATAGATAACAACTTTATTATTGCCACTAGGGCATATTTCCTTTAGCCACCACCATAGAGGGGGATAAGATCCATTCCACCCGGACCACCTCACTAGCTCATCGATCTCAAGAACACCTCACCTCCTGGGGCTATTCATCGACTATACTAGTTCATCATCAGCCCCTCGAGGCAATCCACCACAAAGCTGGAGTAGGGTATTACACCGCAAGGTGGCCCGAAGCAGGATAAACTGTTGTGTTCCTTGTCCCTTGGGTTCGTCGAGCTAGGCTGTGGGATCGTTGAGCAGACATACTGGGAAGAGGGAGTTCTTCGCACGCACCCCAGAGTTTGAACCTCTCAAGGGTCTACGGAACCCCGAATCCGACAACCGTCACCTTGGATCTCACTACTATCTTGCTATGCTAGTTGTCTCGATGCTATCGTTATGGCGTGCTACCTACCACTTATTTATCAAGCCTCCCAAATTGCCATGATAGCCTCTAACCTTTTTTCACCATCCTAGCAAACCGTTGTTTGGCTATGTTACCGCTTTGCTCAGCCCCTCTTATAGCATTGCTAGTTGCAGGTGCGGTTTCAGTTTGTTCCATGTTGGGACATGGATATCTTGGGATATCACAATATCTCTTATTTAATTAATGCATCTATATACATGGTAAATGGTGGAAGGCTCGGCCTTTTGCCTAGTGTTTTGTTGCACTCTTGCCGCCTTAGTTTCCGTCATACCGGTGTTATGTTCCTTGATTTTGCATCCCTAACATGGTGAGGGTTTATGGGCCCCTCCTGACAGTTCACTTTGAATAAAACTCTTCCAGCAAGGCCCAACATTGGTTTTACCATTTGCCAAATAGTAACTAAAAAACTTGCATAGGGACCTGCCGGCCCCCGAGGTTTCTGAGGGAGTCCTGGACTAAGGGGTCCTCTAGAGTCCGGCCCGTGTGCTGTGAGCCAGACTGATGGGCCGTGAAGATACAAGGTAGAAGGCCTTCCCCCATGTCCGGATGGGACTATCGTTTGCATGGATGGAAAGCTTAACGTCCTGATGTGTAGTTTCCTTTCTTTGTAAACCGACTCTGTACAACCCTAGGCCCCTCTGGTGTCTATATAAACTGGAGGGTTTAGTCAGTAGAGGCTATCAAAATTCATATAGGCTAGACAACTAGGCTTTAGCCATTACGTTCTTGAGGTAGATCAACTCTTGTAACCCCTATACTCATCAAATACAATCAAGCAGGACGTAGGGTTTTACCTCCATTAAGAGGGCCCGAACCTGGGTAAACATCGTGTCCCCCTTGTCTCCTGTTACTTTCGATCCTCGGACACACAGTTCGGGACCCCTTACCCGAGATCGTCCGGTTTTGACACTGCCGGCGTTCTGGGAACGGGGGTCCCCAGACTTGCCTGCTTGCGGCCCGCAGTGTGGCTCCTCCAGCGGCCCCGTACGGCCCATCTTCACCAGCAAACATTCAAGATCCTTGCGAGGGGCCAAGCCTCACGAAGCGGACGATGCAAGACCTCCTCAGGGGTGGCCTCACTAGGCTGTCTCGCGAGGAGCGGAGAGATCAAGGCAAGGAGAATCTTGCAAGGTTCCAATGACACAAGCCATGACGATCAAGACTAGGTGGGCACCAGGGCGCATAGTGTCCTCGTTTCCTCTTTGTTGCTAAGCAGGCAAGCGCAAGCAAGGAGTTGCAAGGCATCAGGAAAAGGTTTCTATATCAGTGCAACAAGACCAAGACCAGCAGGACGGCAGGACAGAGGTCACTGTGGAGCCCAAGACGGCGTCAGCACCAGAGCCTTTGGCAGGCGGAGACTACTTTTGTCAGGATAGCTTGTACTAGTTGTCTCTCTTCAAATTGGCCGTTGTGGGATCCCTTCCCGCTCAATATTTTGGAAGAGGACTAGGGCCTCTATAAATAGGACTAGCCACCACCATAACAAGGAGGAGGATCAAGATCTTCCTCAAACACACAAGTTCACCAAGCACAAGAACACCTCTCCTTAGGAGGCTGTTCTTCCCTTGTAACTGTTCATCCACAGCTGAAGAGGCAATCCACCCCACCACACTGGAGTAGGGTATTACACCACAAGGGTGGCCCAAACCACTATAAATTTGGTGTCTCGTGTTCTTTGGGTCCGTGAAGCTAGGCCGTGAGATCATTGAGTGTGCGAGCTAGAGAGGGGGGAGATCTTCGTGCGCACCCCAGTGTTCGAACCTCAAGGGTTATGCTGGAACCCGAAATCCGACATTTGGCTCGCCAGGTAGGGGTGTGCCGAAGCTTCGCCCCTCGACGGCCTTGCCTCTCCAACCGGCTCTCATGGACGCCGCCTCTTCCGCGACTGGATCGACGGGCGCCCTCCGCTGTGCTGGGGGGCTCCTGGCCTTCACTCCTGTCTTGCGGCGAGTGCAGTGGCCACACAAGTTCAAGCCGGAGATGCCGCCCCGCTACGATGGTGTGGCGGATCCGGTGGCCTTTCTGTTGGTGTACGCGGAGGCTGTCCTAGAGGCTGGGGGCGACGACTAGATCATGGCCAACTAGTTCCCGAAGGCCCTCGCTGGCGTGCCGCGCGCCTGGCTCCTCCACCTGCCAGAATCTTCCGTGGCCTCTTGGGAGGAGCTGCGCGACCTCTTCATCGCGCGCTTTGGGGGACCAGCACCCCTGGTCGTCGCGGCTCTCCTCGGTGGCTCGCAGGCGCCACCCTCGGACCGTCACATCAAATCGTTCTTTGGCCAGATCAGCGTTGCCTCCACGCGGCAGGGGGCTCCCCCGGGGTGGGCGGTGCCGAAGGCCGACCTGGTCTTTGACTCAGGAGATCACCCGGTCAACACCGTCGGTTCGGGTGTGCTTTTGATGCTTTGCTCGCCAACCATCTGCAGTGTGATGTCTAGTACACAACCTTCTTCTTGTAGACGTTGTTGGGCCTCCAAATGCAGAGGTTTGTAGGACAGTAGCAAATTTCCTTCAAGTGGATGACCTAAGGTTTATCAATCCGTAGGAGGCGTAGGATGAAGATGGTCTCTCTCAAGCAACTCTGCAACCAAATAACAAAGAGTCTCTTATGTCCCCTACACACCCAATACAATGGTAAATTGTATAGGTGCACTAGTTCGGCGAAGAGATGGTGATACAAGTGGTATATGGATGGTAGATAAAGGTTTTTGTAATCTGAAAATATAAAAACAGCAAGGTAACTAATGATAAAAGTGAGCGTAAATGGTATTGGAATGTATTGAAACAAGGCCTAGGGTTCATACTTTCACTAGTGCAAGTCCTCACAACAATAATAGCATAATTGGATCATATAACTACCCCTCAACATGCAACAAAGAGTCACTCCAAAGTCACTAATAGCGGAGAACAAACGAAGAGATTATGGTAGGGTACGAAACCACCTGAAAGTTATTCTTTCCAATCAGTCTGTTGCGCTATTCCTATAAGTGTCACAAACAGCCCTAGAGTTCGTAGTAGAATAACACCTTAAGACACAAATCAACCAAAACCCTAAGGTCACCTAGATACTCCAATGTCACCTCAAGTATCCGTGGGTATGATTATACGACATACATCACACAATCTCATATTCATCTATTCAACCAACACATAGAACCTCAAAGAGTGCCCCAAAGTTTCTACCGGAGAATCATGACGAAAACATGTGCCAACCCCTATGCATAGGTTCATGGGCAGAACCCGCAAGTTGATCACCAAAACATACATCAAGTGAATCACGTGATATCCCATTGTCACCACAGATACGCACGGCAAGACATACATCAAGTGTTCTCAAATCTTTAAAGATTCAATCTGATAAGATAACTTCGAAGGGGAAACTCAATCCATTACAAGAGATCCAACTATAATAGCAAAGCTCGCGATACATCAAGATCATGCCAAATCAAGAACATGAGAGAGAGACCAAACACATAGCTACTGGTACATACCCTCAGCCCCGAGGGAGAACTACTCCCTCCTCGTCATGGAGAGCACTGGGATGATGAAGATGGCCACCGGAGAGGGATGGCCCCCTCCGGCAGGGTGCCAGAACGGGTCTAGATTGGTTTTTGGTGGCTACGGAGGCTTCTAGCGGTGGAACTCCCGATCTATTCTGCTCCCCGATCGTTTTAGGGTATATGGAGATATATAGGCGGAAGAAATACGTCAGGAGGGCCACGAGGGGCCCATGAGGGTGGAGGGCGCGCCCAGGGGGGTGGGTGCACCCCCTGCCTCGTGGCTTCCTCGTTGATCCGCTGACGTTCACTCCAAGTCTCTTGTGTTGCTTTCTTTTCAAAAATAACTTTTCCAAAGGTTTCATTCCGTTTGGACTCCGTTTGATATTTCTTTTCTTCGAAACCCTAAAACAAGGAAAAAAACAGAAACTGGCACTGGGCTCTAGGTTAATAGGTTAGTCTCAGAAATCATAAAAAATAGCATATAAATGCATATAAAACATCCAAGGTTGATAATATAATAGCTTTGAACAATCAAAAATTATAGATACGTTGGAGACGTATCACAGTGTAGCCGTCACCAAGACCCTCATCATCGGCGGCGCTGGCCTCAACCTGCTCTCTGTGGAGGCCTTTAGTCTCCTTCACGTACCGCTCGAGTGGCTCCGCCCCAGCCGGTCCTTCTCCGGAGTCGGCGGCGGCTCCTCCAACCCCTAGGGCAAATCCGTCTCCCCATGACTTTTGGCACGCGCGACAACTGACACCAAGGAAGCTGTCGTGGCCCTCAAGCTAGCCTTCAGGGCCACGGAGGCAGCTTGCCCGGCCGACAAGGCCATGCCCAAGGCCAAGGGGGCTGCGCCAACCAAGAAGAAGTAGCTGTTCACTCAGGGTCAAGCCAAGACGAAGTAGATACCGGTCGATGTGGACAGGGCCTCTGGCGCTACCTTTATCATAGGCGCCGACCTTGCCCCAGCTCAAGAGAAGGAGTTGGTGGACTTCCTATGAGCGAACAAGGAAGTATTCTCCTGGGAGCCCATGCAGCTAGTTGGGGTCCCGAGAGGAGTAGTTGAACATCATCTGATGGGTGTGCCCCAATGTGCGCCCTGTGAAGCAGAAGGCGAGGCGACAATCCACGAAGAAGCAGCCTTTCATTGTTCAGGAAACCCGCAAGCTGGAGGCAGCAGGTGTCATATGCGAGGTTCGGTACCCGGAGTGGCTGGCAAATCTGGTCGTTGTGCCGAAGAAAGGAGGAAAGGTACGCATGTGTGTCCACTTCACCAACCTCAACAACGCCTGCCCTCAGGACCCGTTTCCGTTGCCGCACATTGACCAGATTGTTGACTCCACCGCGGAGTGTGACCTGCGGTGCTTCCTAGTTGCATTCTCAGGATACCACCAGATCAAGATGGCAGTGGAAGATGTGGAAAAGACAGCTTTCTTAACCCCATGCGGGGTATACTACTACACTTGCATGCCGTTCGGACTGCGCAATGCAGGAGCAACCTTCCAGCGGCTGATGCACATCGCCTTGGGGCAGCAACTCGGGAGGAACGCTGAGGCCTATGTCGACGACATTGTGGTAAACTCTCGGGAAGCAAGAACTTTGATTCAAGACCTAGGGGAGACCTTCGAGAGCACGCGCCAGGTGGAACTGCAGCTCAATCTGGAGAAGTGCGTGTTTGGTGTCCCTTCCGGCAAGCTGCTGGGCTTCCTCGTATCCCACAGATGGATCGAGGCCAACCCGGAGAAGGTCAAGGCAATCGAAGACATGAGTCCACCACAAAACCTTAGGGAGATGCAGAAGCTTGCAGGCTGCATGACTTTGCTGGGGCGCTTCATCTCCAAGTTGGGGGAGCGCGCCCTGCCATTCTTCAAGCTGATGAAGAAGGGTCCATTCGAGTGGGCCCCCGAGGCCGACCTAGCATTTCAAGACCTCAAAAGATATTGTCCAGCCCGCTGGTTATGGTGGCGCCTCGTCCTCACGAGCCCTTGGTATTCTACCTGTCTGCCACACCCCATTCCAAGTCAAGGGCTCACCAAATGAAGCCGCCAAGCTGGATAAGGCTGCACAACACCAAGACGATGTTCCTGAGGCGGTGGCTGGACTGACTAGTTGTCAAGCCATAGGAGCTGGAGATCCACAGGAAACACCTCAGTCCCCGGGAGCCAAAAACTCCACCAGCTCTCCCACCCTTGTCGAGCACCCAGTATACTTCGTTAGCACAGTATTGGGAGATGCGAGGGCGCGATACCCCATGCCTCAGAAGCTCTTGCTCGCACTCTTGATGGCCTCGCGTAAGTTGCGCCACTACTTCCAGGGTCACCCCATAAAGGTCGTCTCAGCCTACCCATTGGAGAGAGTGCTTAGGAGCCCCAATGCTTCGGGGAGGGTCGCCGAATGGAACATCGAGCTGAAAGCGTTTGACCTGGAGTTCAGCACAACCAGGGTCATTCAGGGTGCAGCCCTCGCCGATTTTGTGGCAGAATGGACCGATACACCAAAGCTCGAAGCAGGCGAGAACCGATCCCTCTCACCAAGGAATGAAGCACCAGATGGTTGGGTGATGTACTTTGACGGCATGTTCACGCGCCAGGGCGCGGGGGCTGGAGCCGTACTCATCTCGCCCACTCAGGACAAACTTTACTATGCCATGCAGCTCTGCTTCCAGAGGGGCAATAAGGTCTCCAACAACATTGCAGAGTACGAGGGCCTCATCGCCGGCCTCAAGGCGGCGGCCCTGGGAGTGAAGCGCCTCATCGTCAAGAGAGACTCGCAGCTCCTCGTCAACTTCTCCAACAAGGTGGACGAGCCAAAGGACGAGTGAGGGAGTCCTGGATTAGGGGGTCTCCGGACAGCCGGACTATATCCTTTGGCTGGACTGTCAGACTATGAAGATACAAGATTGAAGACTTCGTCTCGTGTCTGTATGGGACTCTACTTGGCGTGGAAGGCAAGCTAGGCAATACGGATATGCATATCTTCTCCTTTGTAACCAACCTTGTGTAACCCTAGCCCTCTCCGGTGTCTATATAAACCGGAGGGTTTTAGTCCGTAGGACAACACACAATCATACCATAGGCTAGCTTCTAGGGTTTAGCCTCTCTGATCTCGTGGTAGATCTACTCTTGTACTACCCATGTCATCAATATTAATCAAGCAAGACGTAGGGTTTTACCTCCATCAAGAGGGCCCGAACCTGGGTAAAACTTCTGTCCCCTGCATCCTATTACCATCCGCCTAGACGCACAGTTCGGGACCCCCTACCCGAGATCCGCCGGTTTTGACACCGACATTGGTGCTTTCATTGAGAGTTCTTCTGTGTCATCGCCGTTAGGCTTGATGGCCCCTTCTATCATCGATAGCGATGCACTCCAGGGTGGGACTTTCCTCCTCGGACAGATTTTTGTATTCGGCGGCTTTGCACTGCGGGCCAATTCGCTTGGCCATCTGGAGCAGATTGAAAGCTACGCCCCTGACCATTAGGTCAGGTTTGGAAGCTTAAACTACACGGCCGATATCCGCGGAGACTTGATCTTCGACAGATTCGAGCCTCTGCCTTGTGCGTTACGCGGTTATGATGAGTACGATTTATCTCTACCATCCGACAATGTTCAGGAGATCGCACTGGCAGCCGCTCCGACCCTCAATTTGGAGCCAGTTGCACCGTCCATGGACGGGTGGATGGACCCCGCCATGGAAGCCTTACCCTCAGCGGCGATCGAGCCAAACATCGACCTTACCCTTCACAAGAGCCGTGTTGCTAAATTGCCGGACTCTTCTCCGGCCACGGACTCTGAACCGCCTGTGCCCGTTCCTATTAAATCCTATTGGGCGCCGATCATGGAGTTTACCTCCGCAGATATTTTTCGGCACTCGCCCTTCGATGACGTACTGAACTCATTAAGGTCTCTCTCCTTGTCAGGAGGATCCTGGCCGAACTATGTCCAGCAGGATTGGGATGCAGATGACGAAGAAATTCGCAGCCCACCCACCACCCACTTAGTAGCCACTGTCGATGACATAACCGACATGCTCGACCTTGACTCCGAATACATCGATTGTATGGACGACGATGCAGGAGAAGAACAGGAACCACTGCCCATAGGGCATTGGACGCCTGCTCCATCACATGACGTATACATGGTGGACACACCAAAAGAAAATGACGATGAGGAATGGAAGGACACAACGAAGGCTTGTCCCCTCGAGAAGCAGTCAAAGTGGCATTGTAAGCGCCGCTCCAAATCCCGCCTCGGCAGAAACAATGATCATATAGACCCAGCGTTAGAGCAGGCTGAACCATCATCGGATCACGGCAACACGGAGAATCAAACCTAACAACCCGACTCTGTCAAAGATAATAGTCCGGATGACATCACACCGGACAGACACCCAGAGCAACAGAATGCCCATCAAAGGCTTGTTGCTACCGCGAGGATTCTAAAAAAGCAGAAGCAAAGGCTCAAAGCTGCGCAAGACACACTCAGAATCAGATGGAGTAAAGTACTCAACACAGTGGCGAAGTACGGCGGTAGTCTCCACACCAAGAGCTACCCGAGGCGGAAGTTGCTACCTGAATTCGATGAGGAGGCCTTAGATCCCCCGCAACCAAAAATAAATACGGCCATCTGGCCGGATAGACGACCTCACGGCCAACATAAAGCGGCAAACAACGCCGCACATGAGCCAATACAAGATCCATGCAAAGGCTTGCATCAATAGGACGGCGCAACCAGATCCATCTATGGACCATGCAAGCGTGCTCCAGCATATGATGCAACACAACAAACATCCGAACAACGCAGTACACCTAGATACAGGGGTGCCGCACACCCCCTATGTTTCATCGATGAGGTGCTGACCATGAATTTCCGGAGGGATTTAAACCCGTAAACATAGAGGCATACGATGGAACAACAGACCCTGGGGTCTGGATTGAGGACTATATCCTCCATATCCACATGGCTCGAGGAGATGATCTCCACGCCATCAAGTACTTACCCCTCAAGCTCAAAGGGCCAACTTGGCACTGGCTTAAAAGCCTCCCCGAAAACTTCATTGGAAGCTAGGAAGAGCTCGAAGACGCATTTCAGGCAAAATTTCAAGGGACTTATGTCCGACCCCCGGATGCGGACGATTTGAGTCATATAACTCAACAGCCCGGAGAGTCAGCCCGCAAGCTTTGGAACAGGTTTCTTACTAAAAAGAACCAAATAGTCGACTGTCCGGATGTCGAAGCCTTGGCAACTTTTAAGCACACAATCCACGATGAATGGCTTGCCAGACACCTCGGCCAAGAAAAGCTGAGAACAATGGCAGCATTAACAAGCCTCATGACCCACTTTTGCACGGGTGAGGACAGCTGGCTAGCCAGACGCAGCATCGGTGACCCAAGTACATCCGAAGTTAGAGATGAAAACGGGAAATCACGACGCAACAAAAATAATAAGCGCCGCAATAAAGACGACATCCCGTAGAGCATGGCGGTAAACGTCGGATTCCAAAGCTCTCGGCCAGGTCAGCAAAAGCTGCCCTCTAAAGGCGCCAGAGATGAACTATCCAGCCTAAACAAAATTCTAGACCAAATATGTCAGATCCATAGCACCCCTGGTAAACCCGCTAATCATACCCACAGAGAATGTTGGGTCTTCAAGCAGTCTGGCAAGCTCAACGCCGTACACAAGGGGGAGGATACACCAAGCGAAGATGAGGATGAGCCTCTTAAGCAAGACACGGGCGAACAAAAGAAATTTCCTCCAGAAGTCAAAACAGTAAACGTGTTACACGTGATCAAGGGGAGAAACAAAGCGGCACTCCAGAGAAATATGCCCAAGGGCCTATCACCACGGAGTCCTGCCACTAGTCATCTCAATCGGTCACTTTCGACCATCGGGATTACTCAGCAAGTATCCGGCGTGCAGGATGGGCTGCCTTGGTATTAGACCCAGTAATTGACGGATACCACTTCACACGAGTCCTGATGGACGGTGGCAGCAGTCTAAACCTGATATATCAGGACATAGTCCACAAAATGGGGATAGATCCAATGAACATTTGCCACAGCAATACTACCTTTAAAGGAGTAACGCCAGGCCCAGGGGCTCATTGTACGGGCTCCCAGCTACTAGAGGTTATATTTGGCTTTCCTGATAACTTTCGTAGCGAAAATTTAACCTTCCACATTGCTCCGTTCCAAAGTGGCTATCAAGAACTACTTGGACGCGAAGCTTTCGCTCGCTTTAATGCAATACCTCATTACGCTTCCCTCACGCTTAAGATACCCGGTCCACGTGGCATCATTACAGTAAATGGAAATATTGAGCGAGCCCTGCGCGCCGAAGATAGTGCGGCTGCCTTGACAGCCACACACTAAAACGGCCTCACCGGCTAAAAGCACTCGATAGGTCGTCAAGACCACGGACATGGTTGGACGAGTCCGGTGCAACTATATATAATTGATATAGGTTTGATGGGCACACCCCTATTACAATTACAAGGGGCTCAACGCGCGCAGACAAGTGGCAATTTTTACTCATCTCGAAATTTACATGGTTTCTTTAAAACCTACCTTTTCGCACGACAACTTTTCACCTAAGTTCCTCTCTTTTACAGATGACTACCGTGCTATACCTGTCCAGGATACGGCATAACGGAGACACAGGCGCAGACGTGTAGCAGGGACCCGCCCCAAGGATCCTTTTTAGATTAAGACCCTACGTCAACCTTTTTGACTGTCTCTTGTTGATACACATCCCTCGGATTCTCAGTATAATTGAGAAGGATGCTGACGTCTTGGAATGTGGCAACGTCAGAGTAATGCACGTACCTGGACACTAGGGGCTTCTTACAAAGGGCACTGTTTAGGCCCGATTTATACCATAAAGACCGAATACCTTAGGGAGTGTTCGACATCGCGAGTCTGGCCTTATATGGATCAGCTCCGAATCATGTCTTTGGTCAAACGTTGGGTTTGCCCAGCTCCTATGTTTTGGTACCTTACGTTCCGCTCTATCAGCTAAGGTAGCACTAGGAGAACTACTGCGATTGTGCCCCGGGTCATCCGGACGAGCGCCTCAGTAGAGAAAGCCGAAAACTGACTGTCATGATATAGCGTGAGACTGGTCAACCACTCGATGACCTATCGGAGTGTTAGAATTCCTCCGCCTTAATGAAGGGCCATTTCTCGGCCAGGCATGTATGCACCCCGAATTCGGGAGAGTGCGGACCCACCAGGGGCTATATAGTAGCCCCACCGTCAAACTCCTATGGCTAAGTGAAAGTGTTAAAGCATTATAGTCCGGTTGCCTCGTTCGCTACGCTATCACCTCCTTAATAGGGCCAAGACGTTGGGTTAAGTGTGAACACGCGTCTTTTGCGAACACCTCCGCATTATATGCGTGGGGGCTGAAGCCGACGACTGCAATCTTTCAGGTTATACACATGTATACATAAACGGCCGCACAGGAGGCATCATATTACTTTCAGGCAAAAGTATAAACATAGTCTTAATAAATTTCATAAAAACATTGTGTTTACAATGGGAATACATGTCACTCAAACATGATATTCTTTGAGCACTGGGCCTCTATCAAACGAGCACCCTCGAGAACCTCTTCAAAATAGTTCTCGGCATCCACTCGGCCTATGGCCGAACCCCGCGCCGCAACAGTGGTAGCATCCATCTCCGCCCAGTATGCTTTAACACGGGAAGGGCCATCCACGAGCCTTCTATGCACGCCAACCTCTTCATCGCATTGATGCGCGGCACCGCACCAAGGAACTGCTGCACTAAGCTGAAATAGCCGGTCGGCTTCGGCTTTTCCGGCCACAACTAATCCACGACAGACCTCATGGCAAGTCCGGACAACCTATTGAGTTCGACCCATTCGGCTAGCTGATCAGCAAATGTAAGCGGACGCTCTGGAACGTTAAATTGCGACCTTAACAGCTTGTCCACTTCATGATCTGTTTGATCTCGGAAGTATTTGGCCGCATCGACAGCGCTCGCCGCCAAGTCCATATATGCGTCTGCCGAACTCCATAGCCGATCCAGAGGGGCATACCGTGGATCTCCGAACTTCCTCTACAGCATGAAGGGCTTCCCAGCCGCAATATCCCCAGCTTCACGCAGCTCCTCCTTCTTCGCTCTCATAGCAGAGCGTGTGTCTTTGGTCGTCATGGCGGCCTTCTCAAGGTATGTCACCTTCACTCGGTTTTCTTGTTCAAGGAACTAGCAACGGTCGGCAGTGTCTTTTAACTTTATAGCCACCTCGGCTATTTTCTCTTTGCTCTCACAATGCGCGGCCTTCTCGGCCTCAACTCTTCGGCCGCCTTCAAAGCAGCCGCATTACTCCTCCTTGCTTGTTCTTTGGCTCGGGCAAGTTCCGTCCGAAGGGTCTCCACGGTGGCAGCTCCATCTGCAGTCACAACATATTAAAGATACTGGCATCATGCTGCTCTTACTATGTGACATTCGTTAGACAACATTACTTACCCTGTGCCTTGTCAAGCCGCCTATTAACAAGCTCGATGTCGGCATCTGCCGCATCCAGTTGCCGCTTTAGCTCGGCAAATTCATTAGTTCGGCCAGTCACCGGAGCTTCCATCACCTGCACATAAAGAGGTATGGTTATCACCTGGGACTATGATCCTCTGTTTGCCGCCGTTCTCAGTGAAAACCAGAGTCTCAGGGGCTACTATCTACACAGGGCACATCTAAAAATGTGCGGTACCATCACAAATGTACGTCATTTTACGTACCTCAAAGCCCGTCAGTAGACTCATAAAGGCATCATGCAACCCGCTTTCAGCGGATGAAATCCTTTCCATCACCGTACCCATCAATGTACGGTGTTCTTCTGAGATGGCCGCTTGCTCAAATAGCTCCCTCAGTACGTCCGACTGCATACCAGACGGTGCCGGACTCTTCTGTTTGCTCTCTTCAAGAGCCGTACGCTGGGGACTTTGGGTGACTATAGGATTATCTTCTGGCCTCACCGGATCCGGAGAGGCCCTCCATGATGACACTTCAAGGTCGCCCGCTTCTTGAGTGGAGGAGTCCGGGGGAGGCGTTTCGCTCTCCATCATCTCCGGAAGAAGATCCCCCGAAGACGAGCTCTGTGAGAAGCGCTAAGATCCGAACTGCAAGATAAATACTTTGGTTATTTTCCTCAGAGGTAAGGTAATATATCTTCACTATTAAAGTACTTTTTAATTACTTACAGCTCGTTAGAGGGCTGATCCCTGCGCGGACTTTGTGCGGCAAGAGCACCCTCCAAGACAGGACCCTCTGGTGGAGATTTCTTCTCCCGCTTGGAAACCTTGGTTTACAGATCTTCAGAGTTAGTCCTCTTCCTTCCCCGGGGTGAGATAATGTCAGATTCCTCCCCTTGGTTATCCTCCCTCACGGAGGCACTCGTTCCCTCGGTCGAAATAGGTAGCGGTGGAGGCCCGCTTTCGCCCTCATTATTCCCCCCTTTGTCTTCCTTTGAGGGCTCCGGGCAAGGTGCTAGCTCGAGCATCTTTTCCAATACCGGATTTTCCAAACCCTCAAGAAGGGGGGCCGAACACCGAATCATCTTCTCCCTTGTTATCCAGTCCTGTTCAAAGAGCGATTTCTCAGAATAACGTCATGATAAATGAAAGACGGTGTGTTCGGCTAGAGGATAACTTACTTGGTCGGCGGTGCGGTTGCTGCTCAGGCCCACGTCCTCGGTAGTGTCCAGACACTCTATCTGGGGTCCGAAGAATGATCTATACATCTCCTCGTGCGTCAGGCCGAGGAAATTCTGAATAGTGTGCGGTCCTTTCGGGTTGAACTCCCACATGCGAAGGGGCCAGCGTTTTCATGGTTGGATCCATCGAACCAGCATGACTTGCATCACCATAATCAAATTAAAATCTCCTTCGAAGAGATCTTGAATGCGGCTCTGTAGTACAGACATGTCCTTGGCTGGACCCCAGCTCAGCCCTCTGCTAATCCATGACATCAGTTGCGGTGGAGGGCCTGAGCGGAAAGCAGGGGCGGCCGCCCACTTTGCACTTCTGGGAGCTGTGATGTAAAACCACTCCTGTTGCCATAATCCGGACACCTCTGGAAAGGAACCTTTTGGCCACGGAGCTCCTACTATCTTGCTTATTAGTGCGCCTCCGCACGCTGCATACTGCCCTTCGACCGTCTTCGGCTTCACATCAAAGGTCTTGAGCCACAGGCCGAAGTGAGGGGCAATGCGGAGGAAGGCCTCACACACGACAATAAATGCCGAGATGTGGAGGAAGGAGTCCGGGGCTAGATCATGGAAATCTAGCCCGTAATAAAATATCAACCCCATAACGAAGGGATCCAGAGTGAGGCCTAGACCTCGAAGGAAGTGGGAGATGAACACGACTTCTTCGTTGGGTTTAGGAGTAGGGATGACCTGCCCTTGGGCAGGTAGCCGATGCGAAACCTCGGCGGTCAGGTATCTGGCCGCCCTCAACTTCTTGATATTTTCTTCCGTAACGGAGGAGGGCATCCACCGGCATTGAAGGCTAGATCCGGACATGATTGAAGGTCCGAAGCACCTGACCTGGGCTTTGGGTGTTAGAACTCGAGGCGGGGGAAGGATTCGATTGAGCAGGGAGGGAAAAAAGTAAAAGCCTTGTCCCTTTATAAACAGGGTGAATATCAAGCGTCCTCTCCTTAGCCTTTTGGGACTTGCCTATAATCTAGGAGTCCTAGACACGGTTGGGTTACCCACGACCGTATTGATGAGAATCCCGTAATTAGGGGAACACGATCTCTGCTTTGACAAGACGTGTCAAGAAACCTCCTCGCGCTATGTGTGAAGCTGGTTGAAGAAAAACGGTTTGAATAATTACCGGGCCATGACATAATGTCGTGTTGCCAAAACGTGTGAGCAGATTAGATTTGTGGAAATATTACTCTCTCTACGGTGGTATGTGGAAACTTTTTTTGCTGGGTCGGACACTATCCTTGTATTCAAATTCTTCCATGATGTATTCGGAGGAGGAACCCGCCTTGCAATGCTGCAGACAATACTGCACGCCGGACTCATCATCATTGAAGCCTGGTTCAGGGGCTACTGAGGGAGTCCAGGATTAGGGGGTCTCCGGACAGCCAGACTATATCCTTTGGCCAGACTGTCAGACTATGAAGATACAAGATTGAAGACTTCGTCTCGTGTCCGAATGGGACTCTACTTGGCGTGGAAGGCAAGCTAGGCAATACGGATATGCATATCTTCTCCTTTGTAACTGACATTGTGTAACCCTAGCCCTCTGGTGTATATATAAACCGGAGTGTTTTAGTCCGTAGGACAACATACAATCATACCATAGGCTAGCTTCTAGGGTTTAGCCTCTCTGATCTCGTGGTAGATCTACTCTTGTACTACCCATATCATCAATATTAATCAAGCGGGATATAGGGTTTTACCTCCATCAAGAGGGCCCGAACCTGGGTAAAACTTCATGTCCCCTGCCTCCTGTTACCATCCGCCTAGACGCACAGTTCGGGACCCCCTACCCAAGATCCTCCGGTTTTGACACCGACAACGAGCACATGGAAGTATATCTCGCGGAGGTACACAAAATGGAGAAGTAGTTCCTTGGCCTGGAGCTGCAACATGTGCCACGTGGCACCAACCAAGAGGCCAATGACATCGCCAGAAGAGCATCCAAGCAGCTGCCCCAAGAGCCTGGCATCTTCGAGGAATGACTCTTCAAGCCTTCAGCAGCACCTCAGCCTGCGGAGCCAGCGCCACCTTAGGAGGAGCTCCCTCAGCCGCCATTCTCGGGAGCCCCCGCCTGCAGACCGACCTCAGGAGTGCGCCTCCTATTGCCACTCAAGCCTCAGGAGGGGTGCTGGATCGAGGAGTTCAAGGCATACTTGACGCATGGCACGTTGCTGGAGAAGGAGGAAGACGTAGACCGGGTGGCCCGGTAGGCTACGGCGTACTGCATTCAGGACGACCAGCTATACAGGAAGCGACCAAATGATGTTTCTTCGTGGTGCATTTCTAGGGAACAGGGGAACGAGCTACTGGCTGACATACATGGCGGAGACTGCGGGCACCACTCGTCGTCACGCACCTTGGTTGGCAAGGCTTTCTGCAGCGGGTTCTACTGGCCCACATCACTCAACGACGCGGCCGAGCTAGTCAAGTCTTGCGAGGCTTGCCAATTCCACGCCAAGAAGATCCACTAGCCCGCTCAGGGCCTCCAGACTATCCCTCTCTCATGGCCATTCACAGTCTGGGGGCTGGATATCTTGGGTCCATTCCCTCGAGCGCCTGGAGGTTACCGCTACCTCTACGTCGCCATCGACAAGTTCACTAAGTGGGTGGAAGTGGAAGCCGTCCGCACCATCCCAGCCGGTTCAGCAGTCAAGTTCATCAAGGGCATTGTGAGCCGATTTGGGGTCCCTAATCACAACGTCACTGACAATGGTTCTTAGTTCACTAGCAATCTCTTCAAAACATATTGTGCTAACCTTGGGACGCACATATGCTACGCCTCCATGGCACACCCCAGGAGCAATGACCAAGCCGAGCGCACCAACACGGAAGTCCTGAGGGGACTCAAGACTAGGAACTTCAAGAAGAAGCTCGAGGCCTATGGCAGGGGCTGTCACGACGAGCTCTAGTCCATGCTATTTTCCATCTGCACCACCGTCACCAGGCCGACAGGCGAAACCCCGTTCTTCCTCGTCGATGGAGCAGAAGCGGTTCTCCCATACGAGGTTAAGCATCGCTCCGCACGGGTCCTGGCATTTGATGAAACGCGACAGGACGCCATGCGGGGGATGGATATCGTGCTAGGGGAGGAACGCCTCCTTGAAGCCTCGCTCCAAGCTGCGTGGTACCAGCAGGCGCTGCGGCGGTACCACTGCCGCAGCATCCGCTCCAGGACGCTCGAGGTGGGTGACCTTGTCCTGAGGCGGGTGCTATCCAGGGAAGAGCTGCACAAGCTCTCCCCCATGTGGGAGGGCCCGTTTCGTGTCGCCCATGTCTCCAAGCCTAGAACTGCGCGCCTGGAGATGCAGGACGGGGTCCCCTGATGTCTACTACACAACCTTCTTCTTGTAGACGTTGTTGGGCCTCCAAGTGCAGAGGTTTGTAGGACAGTAGCAAATTTCCCTCAAGTGGATGACCTAAGGTTTATGAATCCATAGGAGGCGTAGGATGAAGATGGTCCCTCTCAAGCAACCCTGCAACCAAATAACAAAGAGTCTTTTGTGTCGCCAACACACGCAATACAATGGTAAATTGTATAGGTGCACTAGTTCAGTGAAGAGATGGTGATACAAGTGGTATATGGATAGTAGATAATAGTTTTTGTAATCTGGAAATATAAAAACAGCAAGGTAACTAATGGTAAAAGTGAGCGTAAATGGTATTGCAATGCTAGGAAACAAGGCCTAGGGTTCATACTTTCACTAGTGCAAGTTCTCTCAACAATAATGACATTATTGGATCACATAACTATCCCTCAACATGCAACAAAGAGTCACTCCAAAGTCACTAATAGCGGAGAACGAACGAAGAGATTATGGTAGGGTACGAAACCACCTGAAAGTTATTCTTTCCAATCAATCCGTTGGGCTATTCCTATAAGTGTCACAAACATCCCTAGAGTTCGTACTAGAATAACACCTTAAGACACAAATCAACCAAAACCCTAATGTCACCTAGATACTCCAATGTCACGTCAAGTATCCGTGGGTATGATTATACGATATGCATCACACAATCTCAGATTCATCTATTCAACCAACACATAGAACCTCGAAGAGTGCCCCAAAGTTTCTACCAGAGAATCACGACGAAAACGTGTGCCAACCTCTATGCATAGGTTCATGGGCAGAACCCGCAAGTTGATCACCAAAACATACATCAAGTGAATCACGTGATATCCCATTGTCAACACAGATATGCACGGCAAGACATACATCAAGTGTTCTCAAATCTTTAAAGACTCAATCCTATAATATAACTTCAAAGGGGAAACTCAATCCATTACAAGAGAGAGAGGGGGACGAGAAACATCATAGGATCCAAATATAATAGCAAAGCTCGCGATACATCAAGATCGTATCACCTAAAGAACACAAGAGAGAGAGAGAGATTAAACACAAATCAACTGGTGATTACCCTCAGCCCCGAGGGAGAACTACTCCCTCCTCGTCATGGAGAGCACCGGGATGATGAAGATAGCCACCGGAGAGGGATTCCCCCTCCGGTAGGGTGCTGGAACGGGTCTAGATTGGCTTTCGGTGGCTACAGAGGCTTCTTGTGGCAGAACTCCCGATCTATTGTGCTCCCCGATCGTTTTAGGGGATATGGAGATATATAGGCGGAAGAAGTACGTCAGGGGAGCCAGGAGGGGCCACGAGGGTGGAGGGCGCGCCCAGGGGGTGGGCGTGCCCCCTGCCTCGTGGCTTCCTCGTTGCTTCCCTTACGTGGACTCCAAGTCTCCCGGGTTGCTTTCATTCCAAAAATAAGTTCCATGAAGTTTTAGGTCAATTGGACTCCGTTTGATTTTCCTTTTCTGCGATACTGTAAAACAAGGAAAAAACAGAAACTGGCACTAGGCTCTAGGTTAATAGGTTAGTCCCAAAAATCATGTAAAATAGCATATAAATGCATATAAAACATCCAAGGTGGATAATATAATAGCATGGAACAATAAAAAATTATAGATACATTGGAGACGTATCAGCATCCCCAAGCTTAATTCCTGCTCGTCCTCGAGTAGGTAAATGATAAAAACAGAATTTTTGATGTGGAATGCTACCTAACATATTTATCCATGTAGTTCTCTTTATTGTGGCAAGAATATTCAGATCCATAAGATTCAAGACAAAAGTTTAATATTGATACAAAAATAGTAATACTTCAAGCATACTAACTAAGCAATCATGTCTTCTCAAAATAACATGGCCAAAGGAAGTTCATCCCTACAAAATCATGTAGTTTGATCTTGCTCCATTTTCGTCACACAAGAATGCTCTCATCATGCACAACCCCGATGACAAGCCAAGCAATTGTTTCACACTTTAGTAATCTCAAACTTTTTTCAACTTTCACGCAATACATGAGCGTGAGCCATGGATATAGCACTATGGGTGGAATAGAATATAATGAGGGGGTCATGTGGAGAAGACAAAAAGGAGAAAGTCTCACATCGACACTGCTAATCCATGGGCTAGGGAGATGCCCATCAATTGATGTCAATGCAAGGAGTAGGTATTGCCATGCAACAGATGCACTAGAGATATAAATGTATGAAAGCTCAACAAAAGAACTAAGTGGGTGTGCATCCAACTTGCTTGCTTACGAAGACCTAGGGCACTTGAGGAGGCCCATTGTTGGAATATACAAGCCGAGTTCTATAATGAAAATTTCCCACTAGTATATGAAAGTGACAAAACAAGAGACTCTCTATCATGAAGATCATGGTGCTACTTTGAAGCACAAGTGTGGAAAAAAAGGATAGTAGCATTGTCCCTTTTTTTATTTGGCCTATCTTTTTTTATTTGGCCCCCTTTTCTTTTTTCCTTTTTTGGCCTTTTTTGGGACAATGCTCTATTAATGATGATCATCGCACTTCTATTTATTTACATCTCAAAGATTACAACTCGATACTAGAACAAGATATGACTCTATATGAATGCCTACGGTGGTATACCGGAATTGCGATGAATCAAGAGCGACATGTATGAAAAATTATGAACGGTGGCTTTGCCACAAATACGATGTCAACTACATGATCATGTAAAGCAATATGACAATGATGATGCGTGTCATAATAAACAGAACGGTGGAAAGTTGAATGGCAATACATCTCGGAATGGCTATGGAAATGCCATAATAGGTAGGTATGGTGGCTGTTTTGAGGAAGATATAAGGAGGTTTATGTGTGACAGAGCGTATCATATCACGGGGTTTGGATGCACCGGCGAAGTTTGCACCAACTCTCAATGTGAGAGAGGGCAATGCGCGGTACCGAAGAGGCTAGCAATGATGGAAGGGTAAGAGTGTGTATAATCCATGGACTCAACATTAGTCATAAAGAACACACATACTTATTGCAAAAATCTACAAGTCATCAAAAACCAAGCATTACGCGCATGCTCCTAGGGGGATAGATTGGTAGGAAAAGACCATCGCTCGTCCCCGACCGCCACTCATAAGGAAGACAATCAAATAACACCTCATGATTCAAATTTGTTACACAATGTTTACCATACGTGCATGCTACGGGACTTGCAAACTTCAACACAAGTATTACTCAAATTCACAACTACCCAACTAGCACAACATTGATATCACTATCTCCATATCTCAAAACAATCATCAAGTATCAAACTTCTCTTAGTATTCAATGCACTTATATGAAAGTTTTCATTATATCCCTCTTGGATGCCATCATATTAGGACTAATTTCATAACCAAAGCAAATTACCATGCTGTTCTAAAGACTCTCAAAATAATATAATTGAAGCATGAGAGTTCACCTATTTCTACAAAATAAAACCACCACCGTGCTCTAAAAAGATATAAGTGAAGCACTAGAGCAAATGACAAACTACTCCAAAAGATATAAGTGAAGATCAATGAGTAGTCGAACAATTATGCAACTATATGAAGACTCTCTAAAATTTAATAATTTCAGATCTTGGTATTTTATTCAAACAGCAAGCAAAACAAAATAAAATAAAATGACGCTCCAAGCAAAACACATATCATGTGGCGAATAAAAATATAGCTCCAAGTAAAGTTATCGATGAATGAAGATGAAAGAGGGGATGACTTCCGGGGCATCCCCAAGCTTAGGCTCTTGGTTGTCCATGAATATTACCTCAAGGTGCCTTGGGCATCCCCAAGATTAGGCTCTTTCCAACCCTTATTCCATAATCCATCAAATCTTTACCCAAAACTTGAAAACTTCACAACACAAAACTTAACAGAGAACTCGTGAGCTCCGTTAGCGAAAGAAAACAAAACACCACTTCAAGGTACTGTAATGAACTCATTCCTTATTTATATTGGTGTTAAACCTACTTTATTCCAACTTATCTATGGTTCGTACCCTCCGATACTACTCATAGATTCATCAAAATAAGCAAACAACACATCAAAAACAGAATCTGTCAAAAACAGAACAATCTGTAGTAATCTGGATCAAACATATACTTCTGGAACTCATAAAATTCTCAAAGAAATTGCTGGACCTGAGTAATTTTTCTATTAATCATATGCAAAAATAATTAACTAAATATCACTCTCCAATAAAAAATGGCAGAAATTCTCGTGAGCGCTAAAGTTTCTGTTTTTTACAGCAAGATCAACAAGACTTTCCCAAAGTCTTCCCAACGGTTCTACTTGGCACAAACACTAATTAAAACATAAAAACTCAATCATAACAGAGGATCGATGATTAATTTATTACTAAACAGGAACAAAAAGCAAGGAATAAAAATAAAGTTGGGTTGCCTCCCAACAAGCGCTATCGTTTAACGCCCCTAGCTAGGCATGACGATTTCAATGATGCTCACATAAAAGATAAGAATTGGAATATAAAGAGAGCATCATGAAAAATATTACTAGCACATTTAAGTCTTACCCACTTCCTATGCATAGGGATTTTCTGAGCAAACAACTTGTGTGAACAAGAATCAACTTGCATAGGAAGGTAAAACAAGCATAACTTCATAACTTTAAGCACATAGAGAGGAAACTTGATATTATTGCAATTCCTACAAGCATATATTCCTTCCTCATAATAATTTTCAGTAGCATCATGAATGAATTCAACAATATAACCTGCACCTAAAGCATTCTTTTCATGATCTACAAGCATAGATTTTTTTTTACTCTCCACATAAGCAAAATTCTTCTCATTCGGAATAGTGGGAGTATCATAAGGAACTCGAATACTATAAATTGTTTCCACATTAAAAGAGTAATGTTCAGAAAAGGGGTAACCATAATCATGCCAAGTTTTATAAATATAATCACTACATTTTATAGCATAAGTATCATCACAATAATCATCATAAGTAGGAGGCATGCTATCATCATTATAAATTTGCATATCAAAACTTGGGAGACTAAAAATATCATCTTCATTAATCATAGCTTCCCCAAGCTTGGGACTAACATTAATTGCAGCAAATATATTCTCAAAAACATCATCTTCATCAAACATAGCATCCCCAAGCTTGGGCCTTTTCATATCATAAGCATAATCACTTTCATCATCAATAGTATGGATAGCACCAATAGTATAGCAATTATCATATTCTTCCAAGCAAGTGCCAAAAAGATTTTCAAGATCATAAGAAGTATCATTATCTTCCACAATTATATTTTCATGAGGCACAATAGTAATAGGAGCAACACTATTTGGGAGAGATATCTTTTTACCTCTCTTCCTTTTTCTTCTCTTCTTCTTCACCACATCATGTGTGGGTTCAATCCTCTTTTTGGAGCTCCTTATTAATGAGATTGGTTGAATAGGAGGCTCCTCCTGGTTACCTGATTCATCATAAGAAATAATAGGAGGGTATTGGGATGTCTCTTCCCTTTCATTAGTATTCTCTTCATCTTCTATTTGTTTTCTTTTCTTTATGTAGTTGGAAATATAAGGATTTTCAATACAATTCACCGCACAATACATATAAATTTCCTCTAGATGAAAGCCAAGAAGTTTATCACAGGCAAATACTGGAAGATAGTTAGTTATATGTTTCATTTGTTCGTAACCCATAAGCAAACTAAGTTCATTATGATGTGTAAGAGAAATCAAGTCATCACAATTTTTGGAAACGATTAGATCATGAAACAATTTGCATGGGATGGTTAAATGACCACGTTCATTGCAAAGCTCACAAGTATGGCTAGGAAAATTTCAGCACCATCATCTAGCCTTTCTTGCAACAATTTAGTTTCTAAGTACTTATGCCTCTTGCAATATCTATCTTCCCTATTTAGTGCGTACTTACAAACCCAATGCACTCCACAAAAATTGACATGTTTATAGGAGACATTTTCATCATAACTAGTGCAATCATCATTAGTACTATGGATATTCAAGGAGTTCGTACTAACAACATTGCAATCATGCTCATTATTCAAAGATTTAGTGCCAGACATTTTAATGCATTCTTCTTCTAGCATTTGATCACAATTTTCCTTTCCATCATACTCACGAAAGATATTAAAAAGATGAAGCATATGAGGCAAACTTAATTCCATATTTTTTTGTAATTTTCTTTTATAAACTAAACTAGTGATAAAACAAGAAACTAAAATACTCGATTGCAACATCTAAAGATATACCTTCAAGCACTCACCTCCCCGGCAACGGCGCCAGAAAAGAGCTTGATGTCTACTACACAACCTTCTTCTTGTAGACGTTGTTGGGCCTCCAAGTGCAGAGGTTTGTAGGACACTAGCAAATTTCCCTCAAGTGGATGACCTAAGGTTTATCAATCCGTAGGAGGCGTAGGATGAAGATGGTCTCTTTCAAGCAACCCTGCAACCAAATAACAAAGAGTCTCTTGTGTCCCCAACACACCCAATACAATGGTAAATTGTATAGGTGCACTAGTTCGGCGAAGAGATGGTGATACAAGTGGTATATGGATGGTAGATAAAGGTTTTTGTAATCTGAAAATATAAAAACAGCAAGGTAACTAATGGTAAAAGTGAGCATAAACGGTATTGCAATGCTAGGAAACAAGGCCTAGGGTTCACACTTTCACTAGTGCAAGTTCTCTCAACAATAATAACATAATTGGATCACATAACTATCCCTCAACATGCAACAAAGAGTCACTCCAAAGTCACTAATAGCGGAGAACGAACGAAGAGATTATGGTAGGGTACGAAACCACCTCAAAGTTATTCTTTCCAATCAGTCCGTTGGGCTATTCCTATAAGTGTCACAAACAGCCCTAGAGTTCGTACTAGAATAATACCTTAAGACACAAACCAACCAAAACCCTAATGTCACCTAGATATTCCAATGTCACCTCAAGTATCCGTGGGTATGATTATACGATATGCATCTCAAATATCAGATTCATCTATTCAACCAACACATAGAACCTCAAAGAGTGCCCCAAAGTATCTACCGGAGAATCATGACAAAAACGTGTGCCAACCCCTATGCATAGGTTCATGGGCAGAACCCGCAAGTTGATCACCAAAACATACATCAAGTGAATCACGCGATATCCCATTGTCACCACAGATACGCACGACAAGACATACATCAAGTGTTCCCAAATCAAATAAATGCTCAATCCGATAAGATAACTTCAAAGGGGAAACTCAATCCATTACAAGAGAGAGAGAGGGGGAGGAGAAACATCATAGGATCCAAATATAATAGCAAAGCTCGCGATACGTCAAGATCGTATCACCTCAAGAACACGAGAGAGAGAGAGAGAGATCAAACACATAGCTGCTGGTACATACCCTCAGCCCCGAGGGAGAACTAGTCCCTCCTCATCATGGAGAGCACCCGGATAATGAAGATGGCCACCAAAGAGGGATTCCCCCTCCGGATAATGATCGGGCGTGCCCCCTGCCTCGTGGCTTCCACGTTGCTTCCCTTACATGGACTCCAAGTCTCTCGGGTTGCTTTGCTTCCGAAAATAAGTTCCGTGAAGTTTCAGGTCAATTGGACTCCATTTGAATTTCCTTTTCTGCGATACTCTAAAACAAGGAAAAAATAGAAACTGCCACTGGGCTCTAGGTTAATAGGTTAGTCCCAAAAATATATAAAATAGCATATAAATGCATATAAAACATCCAAGGTTGATAATATAATAGCATGGAACAATAAAAAATTATAGATACATTGGAGACGTATCATCCCCATCTAGAACGCCTGGAACATCCAACACCTCACGAAGTTCTACCCATGAAGCAAGGCCCGGTGCCTGTGAAGCAGGGCCTAGTGACTGTGAAGAATCTCCGCTCGTGACACTCTCACGTAATAATGAGTGGGGCTGTACATGCCCCGGAGTCTCAGGAGTGCCGCCTCGGGCCTCGGGGCTCCCTCCCATGACTAGTGGTAGCACTTAGCTCCACGCTGGTGAGAACACAAGAAGACTAGACTAGGTGCCAGACGCGGCTTTTCATTTGCTTTCTGCAGTTGGCTTGCCCCTCTTTAATTGAAATTTGCTTTCTGGTGTCGCTTGCTGATCTTGTTCTTTAGATTATGCCCCTGTTTCTCCCTTTGGTTCTTTGTTTGACCTGTACCCTCTCTCTCATCCCTCGCGAGGGGGCCGCACAGGTGCCCCTCAGGCCCTCGTGAGTGTTTTGTCTATTTTTCACGAGGCACCCTCGTTCGAGCCGCAAGCTGGCGCACTCCTTCAAGCCGTGCCCCTTGGGTACCGCGACATGAGGCGCTGGGTCGTGGCCATACGCAGGTGATGCACGCTAGCCAGCAGGCTACAACGACGTGGACCAGGTACGGATCACCTAGCAAATTTTCGTAGTTCTTCCTCGTCAGGTATGGAGCAATGCACGTCTCGCGAAGCGGGATCTACTTCAGGTGCATCGAGCTAAGTCATTCTACGTGCATGCATAAATCATGACGTTGCAACACAACACAGGAATGGTAAACACAACATAAAAACCCGGAAATCATAGTTTGTTGCACGCCCCCACTGGGCCCCATACTTGTCTTTCTCTAATGCAGGAAGGAAAGGAAGAACGAAACAAAAGCAGGGCGCGCTCCTGTGGCAGGTCGCTAGGACGGGCTCGCGATGCTCTCCTGAGCTCAGTCGGACCCCTCCTCACGCTTCACCGGAGCGCAGCAACGCGCCGACCCGCTGCCACCTTCGAAACGGGCACGGCAGCTGTTCGTAGCCGTCGCTGCAGGAGTTACCACCAGAGGAAGAGTCGTCATAGCTGGACGAGATATGGCCAGGCCCACCTCCCTCCTCATCACGACCATCGCCAAGGCCGAGCACCTCATCGCCGTCGTTGTCCTCGGGGAAGCACCCGGCACGGCGACCATCTTCCCGGAACACCCTCATGAAGAGGGTCGCATCGCCGTCATACTTGAAGTGGAGGGCGCACCGCCTGCCCAGCCCGCGCGCGTGGTGAACGTCTGCCAGTCGCGGGCCAGGACCGCGTTGCCCACGGCGGAGATCTCCATCGGGACCCACAAAGCCCTGCTGCAGCAACCGTCTGCCTGCAGCCAGAGACCGCCTGGACCTGCGGACGGCAGTTCGCCGATGAAGAACCTCGGGAGCTGAAGCCAGGTGCCAGCTGGGTTCTCCGACCACACGGTGAACTCCGGCATCACCTCCACCGAATGGAAGCGCGGCCGGGGAGGCCGCGCAACCACTCCACGCCTCACCTCATCAACGGGGCTGCTGCGACCTCGGTGGCTGCCACCACGCGAAGAGGTGCCACTGCGGCTGCGAGGGGCCGCGGCGGGGGTCGCAGTGTGCTTGCGGGGGCGACCGCGCCCCCTCTTGGGCGGCGGTGAGCCAGGCCCCTCTTAGCGAGCTTTCCCCTTCTCTGTGGCTGAGAGCCTCTTCACAGGTGCCATGGGCGTCGCTGCCAGCGGTGGAGCAAAGAAGAAGAAGAAGCGGGAGAGGCAGAGGAGAGACAGGTGATGGGGGCTCCGCCCCACCTCCCATTTATAGCCAAGGGGAGGCCAACTGCCGGCCTCCATGACCTAAGGTAATAATGATCTTTTTCCTGCATGCAGAAAGAACTCGTCAAGTTGGGTAGTTGCCGAGGCTGCGTGGGGAAGTGGAGACGCCCACGTCCAATTAGTCGCCACGCGTCGACCAAGGCCGCAGACTGTTGGGGCCCGCGGCGCTCCGCACTTGCCCTTTGGCTTTGCCTCGAAGCCAAAACCGAGCGCGCCTTGGGCCCAGGGGCTACTGTCGGCATTCTGGGAACGGGGGTCCCTAGACTTGCCTTCCTGCGGCCCGCAGCGTGGCTCCTCCAGCGGCCCTGTACGACCCATCTTTACCAGCAAACATTCAAGACCCTCGCGAGGTGCCAAGCCTCGTGAGGTGGATGATGCAAGACCTCCTCAGGGGCGGCCTCACCAGGCTGGCTCATGAGGGGCGGAGAGATCAAGGCAAGGCAAATCTCATGAGGTTCCAATGATGCAAGCCATGACGATTAAGACCAGGCGGGCGCCAGGGTGCATAGTGTCCTCGTTTCCTCTTTGGTGCTAAGGAGGCAAGCGCAGGTGAGGAGTTCCAAGGCATCAGGCAAAGGTTTCCATATTGGTGCAACAAGACCAAGGCGAGTAGGACGGCAGGACAGAGGTCACCGTGGAGCCCAAGAAGGCATCACCGCCAGAGGCTTTGGCAGACGAAGACTACTTTTGTCAGGATAGCTTGTACTAGTTGTCTCCCTTCAAATTGGCCGTTGTGGGATCCCTTCCCGCTCAATATTTGGGAAGAGGACCAAGGCCTCTATAAATAGGACTAGCCACCACCATAACAAGGAGGAGGATCCAGATCTTCCTCAAACACACAAGTTCACCAAACACAATAACACCTCTCCTCAGGAGGCTGTTCTTCCCTTGTAACTATTCATCCACAGCCCAAGAGGCAATCTACCACACCACACTGGAAAAGGGTATTACACCACAACGGTGACCCGAACCAGTATAAATCTGGTGTCTCATGTTCTTTGGGTTCGTGAAGCTAGGCCGTGAGATCGTTGAGTGTGCGAGCTAGAGAGGGGGAGATCTTCACGCGCACCCTAGTGTTCGAACCTCAAGGGTTTTGCCAGAACCCAGAATCCGACAGACACCGACATTGGTGCTTTCATTGAGAGTTCCACTGTGCCGTCGACAGAAGGTTCAATGGCTCGTTAGATCATCAACAACAATGCTGTTTTGGGGGAAACTTTCCTCCCCGGACAAATTTTTGTGTTTAGCAACTTCTCTCGGCGTGCCAACTCAATTGGCCACCTTGAACAGATCGACAACTACGCCCTTGGTCATCAGATTAGTTTTGGGAACCTGAATTATGTCACTGATATCCGAGGAGACTTTATCTTCGAAGGGTTCAAGGCCCCGACCACCGCTTTGGCCATAGATCCAGAGCAAACTCTCAGGTCCAAAGATGGGAGTTCGGAGCCCGCCGGACTCTCTACTATGAAGTTCACTATCGAAGATCCAGAGGCCGGACAAGCCCGAAGTCAAACTGGGTTCCCCCTATCATTGAAAGGCCGGACTCGCCCCTAGACTCTAGCTCTGAACTCTCGAAGTTCGCGCCAAGTGAGCATGGCCAGGAGGCTTTTTCGCTGGCTGGCTCCGCGAACTCTCGTTTCCCCGTCCAATACTCGCTCTTGAACGAGGCTCTGGACTTAATGTGATCCCTTGCCATTACAGCGGATCACCTCCGAACTATGCCCAGCCCGTATTAGGGAATGAGAGCAGGGAATTTTACGTCCCACCCACCACCCACTTCATAGTCACCATCGAGGACTTAACCGACATGCTGGATTACACTTTCGAAGACATCAACGGCATGGACGATGATGCCGGAGACGAACAAAGCCAAGACCCGCCGTTTACCAGACGTTGGGAGACCACCTCCACATACGACGTGTATATGGTGGATGATACGTCTCTGTCGTATCTATAATTCTTCATTGTTCCATGCCAATATTCTACAACTTTCATATAGGTTTGGCAACTTTTTATACTATTTTTGGGACTAACATATTGATCCCGTGGCCAGTGCCAGTTCCTGTTTGTTGCATGTTTTTTGTTTCACAGAAAATCCGTATCAACGGAGTCCAAACGGGATAAAAACTGGTGGAGATTTTTTTGGAATATATGTGATTTTTGGGAAGAAGAATCAACGCGAGACGATGCCCGAGGGGGCCACGAGGGAGGGGGCGCGCCCCAGGTGGTCAGGCGTGCCCTGGCCCTCGTGGCCACCCCGTAAGGCGGTTGGTGCCCTTCTTTCTCTGCAAGAAATATAATATCCGGATACTAATTGTGTCCAAAATTTATCCCAATCGGACTTACGGATCTCCGGGAATTTAAGAAATGGTGAAACGGCAGAATCTGGAACGCAGAAACAGAGAGAGACAGATCCAATCTCGAAGGGGCTCTCGCCCCTCCACCGCCATGGAGGCCATGGACCAGAGAGGAAAGCCTTCTCTCATCTAGGGAGAAGGTCAAGGAAGAAGAAGAATAAGTGGGGCTCTCTCCCCCTCTCTCCCGGTGACGCCGGAACGCCGTCGGGGCCATCATCGTGTGACGGCGATCTACACCAACACCTCCGTCATCTTCACCAACATCTTCATCACCTTCCCCCATCTATCTATAGCGTTCCACTCTCCGGCAACCCGCTGTACCCTCTACTTGAACATGGTGCTTTATGCTTCATATTATTATCCAATGATGTGTTGACATCCTATGATGTCTGAGTAGATTTTCGTTGTCCTATCGGTAATTGGTGAATTGCTATGATTGGTTTAATTTGCTTGTGGTTATGTTGTTGTCCTTTGGTGCCCATCATATGAGCGCGTGCGTGGATCACACCATAGGGTTAGTTGTATGTTGATAGGACTATGTATTGGAGGGCAAGAGTGAAAGAAGCTTCAACCTAGCATAGAAATTGATGCATACGGGATTGAAGGGGGACCAATATATCTTAATGCTATGGTTGGGTTACCTTAATGAATGTTAGTACTTGCGGATGCTTGCTAATAGTTCCAATCATAAGTGCATAGAATTCCAAGCCAGGTATGACATGCTAGCAGTGGCCTCTCCCACATAAAACTTGCTATCGGTCTAGTAACGTAGTCAATTGCTTAGGGACAATTTCGCAACTCCTACCACCACTTTTCCACACTCACTATACTACCTATATTGCTTCTTTACATAAAACGGCCCCTACTTTTTATTTACGTGCTCTTTATATTCTTGCAAACCTATCCCGTCACACCTACAAAGTACTTCTAGTTTCATACTTGTTCTAGGTAAAGCGAACATCAAGCGTGCGTAGAGTTGTATCGGTGGTCGATAGAACTTGAGGGAATATTTGTTCTACCTTTACCTCCTCGTTGGGTTCGACACTCTTACTTATCAAAAGAGGCTACAATTGATCGCCTATACTTGTGGGTTATCAAGACCTTTTTCTGGCACCATTACCGGGGAGTTATAGCGTGGGGTGAATATTCTCGTGTGTGCTTGTTTGCTTTATCACTAAGTAATTTTTATTTGCTGTTCTAAGTTGTTCTCTATCCTTAGTTATGGACTAGGACATATGCCCATGCATTGCAACGGGAAAATAAATTGGCATGCATGCGCTAGCACGACAACACGTGCTTCGCTAGGCCAAAATGCGTACCAGCAACACGACATCCGAACAATGACATGGAGTTGCCAAGGTTTAGACAAAAAAATACATTCTCTGAATAGTTTAGGCCTCTAGTTAATAATCGGCGCATGATATCGCACACAAAAACCTTGCTATCTTTGTAGCCCTAAAATTCTTCCTTCCTTTAACTTTAAAAATACTCATAGTGTCATGCAACGTTTCCTTCCTTGAATGTTCCGACCCACACACACAATCCTTCCTAGTAAGTTCATTCTTTTAGCCCACACGTCCCTCTTTGCAGGGTGCACCACGTCCTAAATCCATCGTGTCTTTTATCATGAGTTTAATCACCCTCTCGTCCGTTGTCATCTTCCCTTTTTCTAGGTGTCTAGTTGATATTACAACCAACTTCCTAACCTATATAAATGGGTGGGAATCGTCTTAAAGGAGCAAGGTAGGATTATTTCACATGAAATATTAATGTTTTGCAGCGCATTGGACTGGAGATTATTTTTTCTCATGTGGCTCGTGGCCCAGAAAAGCCTAGCAACAATTATTAGATGCTCAAATAGGCCCAGCAATTTGATTGAAAGAAGGCATGCAAGCACCCTTTAGTACTGTTTAGAAAGGCAGGTAAGTCTGAAAGGAGAGGTCATTATCTTGATAAGAAAAAAATAGAAATATGGGCTATCTTCTTAGTTTCCTTAACACGTACGCTTAGTTTCCTTTGCACGTACATCACGTCACAGTTTCTTTTCGTTTGCACATGTATATTCGTCAAACGGAAAACGGACCTTACCAAAAACAAATTATTGTACATGAAAATACTTAGAATGGGACGAAACAAAGCGGAACCAAACCAAGAATACCTATTCCCTTTAATAGTAGGTATAGATATGGAACACGAAATACTAAAAAAATTAGGTTTACTTGCTACTCATGGAGATGGGGAACCTCCTAAAACCCTCGATGCTCATTATGTGAAAGATATTATGCACTACTTTAATAATCCTGAGAAAACCCCATTCAATTATATAATGGGAGACACATTGGATCAACGTAAATACTTTAGGGATTATTTCTTGACTCAAAAAGGAAACTATTATGGGATCAAATTTATATGTTGCATCCGTATGCTCGGCAATTATGCTTTAGATATGATTATACTTGTTGCTCTAGGATGAAGGCTCCACACCTTCCCTTTTCATGCCAATTTAATGGTAATGAAACATTAGCTTCTTATGCTAATGGTATATATGATTACTATGATGTGGAACAAATAGAAGAATTTGTTGCTTTTAAGGGTGCTTGTGAAATTGAATCTTTGTTTAAAGAGTTTGAAGATTTTGATGATTCAGTTTATAGACCTGAAAATTTAGCTATCCTTAAATATTGCTATGAGAATTATAAATACAATTATGATATAGATGAATTTATTGAAAAAGTCTTCGTTGTCCAAGAAGAGACTAATATTTTGTAGGAGTCTATGGAAGAAGAAATTGATGAAACTATGAGCTCATTGGATGAAAAAGATGATGAGGAGAGCGAAGAACAAAAGGAGGAATATCGGATTAGCTACCCGTGCCCACCTTCTAATGAGAGTAACTCTCCAACTCATACATTATTTAATGTCCCTTTGTTCTTACCGAAGGATGAATGCCATGATAATTGCTATGATCCCGTTGATTCATTCGAAATATCCCTTTTTGATGAACTTGGTGCTTGCTATGCTTGTGGCCAAGATGCCAATATGAATTATCCTTATGGATATGAACTTGCGATAGTTCCTTATGTTAAACATGAAATTGTTGCTATTGCACCCACATATGATAGTCCTATTATCTTTTTGAATTCTCCCGAGTACACTATATCGGAGAAGTTTGCCCTTATTAAGGATTATATTAATGGGTTGCGTTTTACTACTAAACATGATGATTTTGATAGATATAATATGCATGTGCTTGCTGCTCCTACTTGCAATTATTATGAGAGAGGAACTACATCTCCGCCTCTCCATGTTTCCAATATGATAAAATTGCAAGAAACTGTTTATACTATGCATTGGCCTTTACTACGTGTGCATGAATTGTTCTTTTATGACATGCCGATGCATAGGAAGAGAGTTAGACTTCTTTGTTGCATGATATATGTTACTTTTGTGCTCACTACTAAATCACAAATCATTGTTAATTAAAATTGGCTTTGATATACCTTGGTATCTAGGTGGATCCATTACTTGAGCACTATATGCCTAGCTTAATGGCTTTAAAGAAAGCGCTGCCAGGGAGACATGCCTGAAGTTTTAGAGAGTCATTTATTTCTGTTATGTGCTTTTATAAAGTTTAAAAATAAAAATAATGTGCCAAGATTTGCCTTTAGGATGTTTACATTGCTTGTTGGTTTGTGTGGTGCAGGACAGAAACTTTGGCTGTAGTGCGCGATTTTACATTTTTTTACTGGAATGTCAAACGGTTCTGAAACTTTTTCCCTGTCTTTCTATACAAATTGTTTATTTGTCCTAATTGTTTCAGAATTTTTGGAGGAACAAAAGTATGGTGAATGTTCAGATTACTAAAGACTGTCCTGTTTAAGATAGATTCTGTTTTTTATGCATAGTTTGCTTGTTTTGATGAAACTATCGATTTCTATCAGTGGGTTAAGCCATGGAGAAGTTATATTACAGTAGCTACAATGCAAAAACAAAATATGAATTGGTTTGCAACAGTACTTAGAGTAGTGATTTGCTTTATTATACTAACGGATCTTATCGAGCTTTCTGTTGAGTTTTGTGTGGATGAAGTTTTCGAAGATCGAGGATGTCTCGATGTGAGGAGAAGGAGGAGAGGAAAGAGCTCAATCTTGGGGATTCCCAAGGCACCCCAAATAAATATTTAAGGAGACTCAAGCGTCTAAGCTTGGGGATTCCCCGGAAGTCATCCCATCTTTCTTGAACAAGTATCGGTATGTTTTCGGATTCGTTTCGTTCATGTGATATGTGCAAATCTTGGAGCATCTTTTGCATTTAGTTTTCACTTTTCTTTGATGCACCATGCTGCTATGAGATAGTCCATGGTTGATTTATAGAATTCTCTTTGCACTTCACTTATATCTATTGAGTATGGCTTTATAGAATGCATCATGTGCTTTGCTTATATCATTTGAAGTTTGGATTGCCTGTTTCCCTACATATAGAAAACCGCCATTTGTAGAATGCTCTTTTGCTTCACTTATATTTGTTAGAGCATGAGCATATCTTTTGTAGAAACAATTAAACTCTCTTGCTTCACTTATATCTATTTAGAGAGATGACAGGAACTGGTCATTCACATGCTTAGTCATAAAATCCTACATAAAACTTGTAGATCACTGAATATGATATGTTTGATTCCTTGCAATAGTTTTGCGATATAATGATGGTGATATTAGAGTCATGCTAGTGGGTAGTTGTGGATTGTAGAAATACTTGTATTGAAGTTTGTGATTCCCGTAGCATGCACGTATGGTGAACCGTTATGTGATGAAGTCAGAGCATGAGGTATTTATTGATTGTCTTCCTTATGAGTGGCAGTCGGGGATGCACAATGGTCTTTTCCTACCAATCTATCCCCCTAGGAGCATGCGCGTAGTACTTTATTTCGATGACTAATAGATTTTTGCAATAAGTATGTGAGTTCTTTATGACTAATATTGAGTCCATGGATTATACGCACTCTCACCCTTCCATCATTGCTAGCCTCTTCGGTATCGTGCATTGCCCTTCCTCACCTCGAGAGTTGGTGCAAACTTCGCCGGTGCATCCGAACCCCGTGATACGATACGCTCTATCACAGATAAGCCTCCTTATATATTCCTTAAAACAGCCACCATACCTACCTATTATGGCATTTCCATAGCCATTCCAAGATATATTGCCATGCAACTTCCATCATCATCATATACATGACTTGAGCATTTATTGTCATATTGCTTTGCATGATCGTAAGATAGCTAGCATGATGTTTTCATGGATTGTCCGTTTCTTGATGTCATTGCTACGCTAGATCATTGCACATCCCGGTACACCGCCGGAGTCATTCATATAGAGTCATATTTTGTTCTAGTATCGAGTTGTAATATTGAGTTGTAAGGAAATAAAAGTGTGATGATCATCATTATTAGAACATTGTCCATTGTGAGGTCATCAAAATAAAAGTGGCCAAAGAAGCCCAAAAAAAGAGAGAGAGGCCAAAGAAGCCTACAAAAAAAGAAAAAAAAGAAAAAAAGAAAAAAATGAGAGAAAAGAGAGATGGGACAATGTTACTATCCTTTTACTACACTTGTGCTTCAGAGTAGCACCATGTTCTTCATATGGAGAGTCTCTTGAGTTATCACTTTCATATACTAGTGGGAATTTTCATTATAGAACTTGGCTTGTATATTCCAATGATGGGCTTCCTCAAATGCCCGAGGTATTCATGAGCAAGTGATACGTCTCCAATGTATCTATAATTTTTGATTGCTCCATGCTATATTATCTACTGTTTTGGACATTATTGGGCTTTATTGTTGACTTTTATATTATTTTTGGACTAACCTATTAACCGGAGGCCCAGCCCAGAATTGCTGTTTTTAACCTATTTTAGGGTTTCGAAAAAAAGGAATATCAAACGGAGTCCAAACGGAATGAAACCTTCGGGAACGTGATTTTCTCACCGAACATGATCCAGGAGACTTGGACCCTACGTCAGGAAACAAAGGAGGAGGCCACGAGGTAGTGGGGCACGCCTACCCCCCCAGGCGCGCCCTCCACCCTCGTGGGCCCCTTGTTGCTCCACCGACGTACTCCTTCCTCCTATATATACCTACGTACCCCCAAACAATTAGATACGGAGCCAAAACCCTAATTCCACCGCCGCAACTTTCTGTATCCATGAGATCGCATCTTGGGGCCTATTCTGGAGCTCCGCCGGAGGGGGCATCTTGTGGGGACCCCGACTCATAAGTCGTGCTCACCGAATGCACGTGTATAGTGATCCCAGAGATCAATGCTCACTGAACACACAGAAGCTGAATAACAAGAGTCTTACATCCATACATACCGTCTTACATAAATTATGACCGTTATGGTCGAGCCTCGAGTATAACTTCGCAGCGGAAATCTTCGTCGATAACTTGGACCCATGCCATCTGCCTTAACCCTACAGGCATTCTGACTGGGAAGTGTCCTAGCTCGCATGTTCGTCACCGAAGTATTCTTCATCATATCCTGTTTTTCCTGGTTGGCCAATAAAATAACCAGTGGCAAGCCAATGAGTACTTTGAATGTACTCGCAAGCAACCCATGTTTTGGTTCAAGATACAACAATGCATGATATAGGTAAATTTTTGCGGAAAGCTAGTTTTGAGTGAAATGACATGTTCAACAACTTGTAAGACATGCATTAGGAGAATTCAAGTAACCAAGAGGACACGTTACAGATATCAACATAAAGGGAGTGGGCTGCAACCCAACTCATCCATGTCAAGTCCTTTGACTTGACCAGTAGTTCTTCCCACACACACTGGTTTGTAAACAAGTGGACGTAGCCCAAGAGCGGTTACCCAACTGTCCTTGACCGTGGACATGGCTATTCGAATAGTTTTACACTCTGCAGACGTTGCACACTTTACCCACAAGATCCAGGGATCTTCCATGTCATCCATGACCAGCGGTACCTCAAGTACCCGGGGTAAGCACCCGATCACTATCTTTCCCTAGACGACACTAACATAGAGTCCACTCGATTGGCAATAACCCCCGTGCCCAACATTTCAAATCTTAAAATTGTGGAGCCTCGCTCCCATTTTCATCACATACCACAAGCACGGGGTACCAACGGTGTGTCCGGTGCCCTATGAAGACAGTCATGGCCGCCCTACCTGGCATAACCCTGTCCCGAGAGAGAGCACCAACTCTCCCCCGTCACTAGTAATGCGGGCTCCAAGCTAGTATCGGCCTAGGTAATCAATAATGCCCTTTCCCATACAAGGGTAGAGTGGTTGCGCATGTAAGGTTGGAATAACGGTCGCAACTTAAACCAATCCGTTTTGAACACAACACACACACTTGCCTCGGTACACCACTTCGTCATCAAGTGGCTACCCAACTCATCATCTCCCCTGGGCATAAGTGGCACCCGATGGGGTTTTCGAAAAGTCTTTTGAAAATACTTTGTCTCCATCACCATGCATATACCCATCCCCTTTTTGCGTAGCAACTACTTTAGCATCCTATCTACTCCCACCGGCATAACCTTCATAGGAAGGTAGGGTCATGCACAATGCAAGTATCAACAAGGAAGTAACGAAGGCAACCCACCAAAGTGGTTACCATCTCATCATGATCCCGATGCAACAATAATAAAGTGCTATATGACATGCATAAAAAGGGTCTCATAGACATGGTCAAAGGGCTGCTTGCCTTATTCATCGGAGTCTTGAGATCTTCTGGTCCTTCTCCAAGTACTCCGTCTACTTCGTCAACTAACGTCGAAACAATCATAATAAGCAACACAACAAGGCAGAAAATAAAAGGTCTCTAAAAAAATATGGATTTGACTTTTCTAGGACTTCCCTGGTCATATGAAAAATAACCAGGATGGTTTCATTGGAATTGGATTAGTGAATATTTCTGAACATTCAACATGATGGAATCAAGGGGTTTATGGATTTGCAAGAAGTGTACAGAAATATATTTTTGAAAAATGAGCAAAGGCACCCATTTAACAAACCATGATTTTAGAAGCATCTAGGAGTTGGTTTCACTAGATTTGGAGTTCAAATGAATTTCCTATGAATTTGCAAAGTTGACAAATATGAAGAAATGGCTCATTATATTGTGTGGCACAGAAAGTATTAATAAAAATGTTCATCACCTAAGTTATAAACTTAGGAGCATCTACAAATTTGAATCATGGTATTTGGATCAAATTTGAGCCCTCTGTGATTTTCTAAAGTTTATCACAAAAATTGAAAATGGGATTTTATTTAATTTGTGTGAGGAAAGTTGTTCTAGAAAAATGTGCATGCTGCACCAATAGGTAGATCATGATTTATGGAGTCACCAGAAATTTGAATCATTCAATTTGGAGTTAATATGAATATTTGGGAGATTTTACAAATTTCTGGAAAAAGGAAAAGACAAACGAAGTGGGGGTTATACCTATACTGCGCACCGAGCGCAGCATAGCGCCGCAGCGCACTGGGCCGGCCCAGCGGCTCGGCCACGCGGACGACAGGGCGATGCCGAAGGCGCCCTCGCGGGGTACGCTTCCGTGCGGGGGAAGCGGATCCGCTGGAGCCGTATCCAGTTAAACGGACGGGCCCGCCTGCTGGGTCGCTGTCGTGCGGGCCCCAACGGCAGGTCGTCTTCCACCTCCCGCATGCGCTCTGGACGCGAGGAGGAGCGGCTCCTGCCGGCGATTGGCGGGGCTACAGAGCGCCCCCGGTGACGTTCTGCCCACCGGTGTGACCAGCGCAGAGAGGCGCTTCCAGCCACTGGTCGCACGCATGCCGGGGAGGACCTGGTCAAGGAGAGCGCCGTCTGTGGTGGACATGGCCGACGGCGACGGCAGGCACGACGCTGCGGCCGTTGGGAGGAGTAACGGGAGTGCGGGGGAGCTCCGCGGGGCAGTAGAGATGCGAGCTAACCCATAGGTGGGGAGGATGGGGCCTGGACGACGAGAATTTAGGCGGTGTTCGGCGGCTCGGCTCCGTCCATGGACAAGGTTGGAGGGCACGGGAGGAGGTGCAGATTGGTCCATGGGATGCACGGGAGGGAGAAAGGGCCAAAAGGAGTAGAGAGGGGGCTTGGGGGCGGCCTTAAGTAGCCGTCCCGTGGCTCACCGTGGACGCGGCGCACGGGTGGCCGCGACAACGGCTCGGGAGGCCAGGAGAGAGGGCGAGGGGCTGTCTACGGCGTCTGTGGGAGTTGAGTGGGGCGCCAAGAAGAGAGAGGACGAGCGGGGAAAGGCTCTGGTGCTCGCGCGTGCGAGGCCATGCATTGGCCGAGCTGGGCGGTTTTGGGCACGCGCCGCAGGAGGTGAGAGAGAGGGAGAGACGAGGGGGCCTGCACGGTGGCGTGTTGCGGACGTCGAGGCATCTCGGCTGGCGCAAGGGGGAGGCTCGAGGTGGTCGGGGGACGCGGCGTCAACAGTCGCTTGCTCTGCCTCGCGCTCCAGAGCACGTCTTTGGCCAGCATCCGCGGCTTTTCCGCACGCACTCGCGCGTCCACTTGTGTCTGGAAGCTGCAGGGGAGAGTAAACAATGGGAAAGTGGCATTGGATGCTCTGGAACTTGCTAGGAGTGGGAGAGAGATGAGAAAGGGAGGGGAAAGTGGCTGTCCAGAGAGGAAAATTGGGTCTCTGCCCCCCTTAATCATTGATCCTTGGGCAGTCAAGCATGAAGGAGGTAGAGGAGGAGCAGATGAGGCTGTGGGAAAAAGTTGAGCTCATGGAGATTAGTGGAAATTGCCAAAACATGCATTTTAAATTTCTGCTAGAAGGTGTTTGATTGTGTTTTGGGAAAGCAGATGATTTCCATTTGCCATGAGACTACAGAGGGTGAAATGTCACATATAATTAGGGCCTTCCACCAATTTTGAGCTCATTTGGGCAAAGTTGCCAATGCAACTTTTGTAAACCCTAGAAATTAGCATAAATGGACTTTTCAAGATTTAGTCATGCAAATCTATTCTCCTTGATGCACCACTTAGTGTAGTGTCATCATTTGAGGCTCTGAACATGTCCAAAAAAGTTGAGATCAAAAGGACACACTTGGCAATGTAGAGTTGTTCAAACTTGAAAAAGGACAGAAGTGGTTTTGAGAGGGTTTCGTGGGGTTATACTGTTCTCCATGTCATGAGACTTGGCAAGATCATCAAACATGTCATATGTGACATGCTAGAATTTTCTTGGAATTTTTTGGGGAACATTTCCTTTGTAAATATTATAAAATCTTGAAATATCCAGAAAGGGTTTTTTGAGGGATTTGACCAATATTTAGAACATGACCGTGTGTTGAAACTCTTATATATGGACAATATATGTCCACTGAGTTTCCCTAGGTTTTTCCCAAATATTTGTAAAGCATTAAAATAATTTTTACCTATTAAAGACCATTTATGGACTTAAGAAAAAGCCTTTAAATAAAAGAGGAAAATAACTTTTAAAATTATATTTTTGTGTTTTCTGGGTGTCCTATATCTAATAGGAGTCAAATATATTTTTGGAAAGATTTTTACTGCCCTGAATTAAGTACTTGCAGTACAAACCTCAAATCAGGGGTTTTTGGAAAACTAATTTTTGAAAATACTATTTGGCCTAATTATTTTTGTAAGAAATTATTTTTATGTCCTATACACATGGCATGATCATTGGTTCAAGAGTTTGGAGCAAGGAGATGAAGTATAGGAGTTGGAGGATTTATTTGATTTTTAGAGCGCTTGCAAACAACACACAAATCCAATCAAGGCAAGGTCCAAAACACTCAAAAGTTTTTGTCAAACCACATTTTATCATGATACATTAGCTTAAGTGTTGTGGCATGAAAATCAGGGTGTGACACATCTGTCACGGAGGGCTTCTACATCATCACCATAGCCCCTCCGATGAAGTGTGAGTAGTTTACCTCAGACTTACGGGTCCATAGTTATTAGCTAGATGGCTTCTTCTCTCTTTCTGGATCTCAATACAATGTTCTCCCCCTATCTTGTGGAGATCTATTCGATGTCATCTTCTTCGTGCGGTGTGTTTGTTAAGACCGATGAATTGTGGGTTTATGATCAAGTCTATCTATGAACAATATTTGAATCTTCTCTGAATTCTTTTATGTATGATTGGTTATCTTTGCAAGTCTCTTCGAATTGTCAGTTTGGTTTGGCCTACTAGATTGATCTTTCTTGCAATGGGAGAAGTGCTTAGCTTTGGATTCAATCTTGCGGTGTCCTTTACCGGTGACAGTAGGGGTAGCAAGGGACGTATTGTATTGTTGCCATCGAGGATAACAAGATGGGGTTTTCATCATATTGCATGAGTTTATCCCTCTACATCATGTCATCTTGCTTAAGGTGTTACTCTGTTTTCATTAACTTAATACTCTAGATGCATGCTGGATAGCGGTTGTTGTGTGGAGTAATAGTAGTAGATGCAGGAAGGAGTCGGTCTACTTGTATCGGACGTGATGCCTATATACATGATCATACTAGATATTCTTATAACTATGCTCAATTCTGTCAATTGCTCAACAGTAATTCGTTCACCCACCGTAAAATACCTATGCTCTTGAGAGAAGCCACTAGTGAAACCTATGGCCCCCGGGTCTATCTTCATCATATTAATCTTCCAATACTTAGTAATTTCCTTTGCTTTTTTACTTTTCTTTTATTTTATTTGGCATCTTTATCATAAAAATACCAAAAATATTATCTTATCATATCTATCAGATCTCACTCTCGTAAGTGGCCGTGTAGGGATTGACAACCCCTTATCGCGTTGGTTGCGAGGATTTATTTGTGTTGTGCAGGTGCGAGGGACTCGCGCATAGCCTCCTACTGGATTGATACCTTGGTTCTCAAAAACTGAGGGGAATACTTACGCTACTTTGCTGCATCATCGCTTCCTCTTCGGGGAAAACCAACGCAGTGCTCAAGAGGTAGCAAGAAGAATTTCTGGCGCCGTTGCCGGGGAGTCTACGCAAAAGTCAATATACCAAGTACCCATCACAATCCTTATCTCCCGCATTACATTATTTTCCAGTTGCCTCTTGTTTTCCTCTTCCCCACTTCACCCTTGCCGTTTTATTCACCCTCTCTCTCTATCTACCCTCTCTTTCTCTATTTCCTCTTTTTGCCCGCTTGCTTTTTGTTTGCTTGTGTGTTGGACTGCTTGCTTGTCTCGATGGCTCAAGATAACAATAAATTGTGTGACTTTACCAATACCAACAGCAATGATTTTATTAGCACTCCGATTGCTCCTCTTACCGATGATGAATCTTGTGAAATTGATGCTGCCTTGCTGAATCTTGTCATGAAAGATCCATTTTCCGGCCTTCCTAGTGAAGATTCCGCTACCCATCTAAATAGCTTCATTAATTTGTGTGATATGCAAAAGAAGAAAGATGTGGATAACGATATTGTTAAATTGAAGCTATTTCCTTTTTCGCTTAGAGATCGTGCTAAAGCTTGGTTTTTGTTTTTTCCTAAAAATAGTATTGACTCATGGAATAAGTGCAAAGATTCTTTTATCTCTAAGTATTTTCCTCCCGCTAAGATCATCTCCCTTAGAAATGATATTATGAATTTTAAGCAACTTGATCATGAACATGTTGCACAAGCTTGGGAGAGGATGAAATTAATGATACGTAATAGCCCTACTCATGGTTTGAGTTTGTTGATTATTATACAAAATTTTATGCCGGATTGAATTTTGATTCTAGAAATCTTTTAGATTTGGCCGCGGGAGGCACTTTTATGGAAATCACTTTAGGAGAAGCTACTAAACTCCTAGATAATATTATGGTTAATTATTCTCAATGGCATACTGAAAGATCTACTAATAAAAAGGTGCATGCGGTAGAAGAAATTAATGTTTTGAGTGGAAAGATGGATGAACTTATGAAATTATTTGCTAGTAAAAGTGTTTCTTCTGATCCTAATGATATTCCCTTGTCTGCTTTGATTGATAATAATAATGAATCTATGGATGTGAATTTTGTTGGTAGGAACAATTTTGGTAACAATGCGTATATTTTAATCCTAGGCCTTGTCCTAGTAATCCCTCTAATAATTATGGTAATTCCTACAACAATTCTTTTGGAAATTATAATAAGATGCCCTCTGATTTTGAATCTAATATTAAAGAATTTATTACTTCGCAGAAGAATTTCAATGCTTTGATTGAAGAAAAATTGCTTAAGATTGATGAGTTGGCTAGGAACGTTGATAGAATTTCTCTTGATGTTGATTCTTTGAAACTTAGATATATTCCACCTAAGCATGATATCAATGAGTCTCTCAAAGCCATGAGAATTTTCATTGATGAGTGCAAAGAAAGAACCACTAGGAAGCGTGCTAAGAAAGATGCCTTTATAAGAGCGTGTTCTTCTAGTTCCTATGAAAATAAAGATGAAGATTGTTGGTGTCAAAACCGGCGGATCTCGGGTAGGGGGTCCCAAACTGTGCATCTAGGTCGGATGGTAACAGGAGGCAGGGGACACGATGTTTTACCCAGGTTCGGGCCCTCTTGATGGAGGTAAAACCCTACGTCCTGCTTGATTAATATTGATGATATGGGTAGTACAAGAGTAGATCTACCATGAGATCAAGGAGGCTAAACCCTAGAAGCTTGCCTAAGGTATGATTGTTGTTCGTCCTAGGGACTAAAACTCTCCGGTTTATATAGACACCGGAGAGGGCTAGGGTTACACAGAGTCGGTTACAATGGTAGGAGATCTACATATCCGTATCGCCAAGCTTGCCTTCCACGCCAAGGAAAGTCCCTTCCTGACACGGGACGATGTCTTCAATCTTGTATCTTCATAGTCCAGGAGTCCGGCCGAAGGTATAGTCCGGCTATCCGGACACCCCCTAATCTAGGACTCCCTCTGTAGCCCCTGAACTAGGCTTCAATGACGACGAGTCCGGCGCGCAGATTGTCTTCGGCATTGCAAGGCGGGTTCCTCCTCCAAGTACTTCATAGAAGATTTTGAACACAAAGGTAGTGTCCGGCTCTGCAAAATAAGTTTCCACATATTGCCATAGAGAGAATAATATTTACACAAATCTAATCTGCTGACGTATTCCATAGCATGACATCACACCACGACCAAGTCTTTATTCGAATCGTTTTACTGTCCCACCTCAGCGCAGTTAGCGAGGTGGTTTCCTTGGCACGTCTTGTTAAAGTAGAGATCATGTCCCCTTATTCCAGGATTCTCATCAATACGGGTGTGGGTAACCCAACCGCGCCATTGACTACAGCACTTGGGATATAAGCGAGTTTTACCAGGCAGGTGGGGGCGCATAGTCGTCCACCCATATAAGGGGATAAAGATCCGCCTTTTCATCCACGCCTTCTTCCTCCTTTGCCTATCCATTTCCGCGCACTCGAGCTCCAGCGCCCAAGTCCGCACACCCCACCTCAACCTTCTCCATCCATGTCCGGAGCGGGAGGCAAGTGGGTGGTCTCCTCCGTCACGGAGGGACAAATCAAAAGACTGAGGAAGGCCGGATACTTGTCTAACGACATTGCGCACTGGCTTCCCGAAGAGGGGCAGCTCATCCCCACCCCTAGGCCCCATGAGAGGGTGGTGTTCCTCCCCCATTTCCTCCGCGGACTAGGCTTCCCTCTCCACCCATTTTTCCGGGGGCTCATGTTCTACTATGGCCTGGACTTCCACGATCTGGCCCCGAACTTTGTCCTCAACATCTCGGCGTTTATCATCGTGTGTGAGGCTTTCTTCTACATCCGCCCCCATTTCGGCCTATGGCTCAAGACTTTCAATGTCAAGCCAAAGGTGGTGTGCGGCGCCCAGGCGGAGTGTGGAGGCGCCATGGTGGGGAAGATGCCCAATGTCCTATGGCCCGAGGGCTCCTTCATGGAGTCCCTAAAGGGGTGGCAATCGGGGTGGTTTTACATCACCGAGCCGCGCGACCCTGAATGGGTCGCAGCCCCCGAGTTCCGATCCGGACCCCCTACACGGCTCACCTCCTAGAAAGAGATGGGCCTGTCGTGGGGTAAAGAAGGAGAGCTGACCAGACTCCAAACATGCGTCCAAACCCTGGTGGACAAGAAGCTCAAACTTGTCAACATAGTCCAGGTTATGCTCATCCACCGGATCCTCCCGTGTCAACAACGGGCTTTCAACTTGTGGGAGTTCGACCCGGCGCAACACCGAACTCTGAGTAGGCTCTTCGACACGACGTAAGAAGATGCCTGGAAGGTGCTTTTCAAGGGCGCCGAGGCCCCCGCATCCGCTACCGAGGATCGCGGATTCAGCACGCAGTGCCGTGCTCGTGCGGTAAGCTGTTTTTACATTTTACAGGGTATTAGTTTTTCATAGTTTGACACTATGCGGGATCTTAAGCTCCCTTACCTTTGACAGGATTGGCAGGAGACGTCCGGACAGATCAACTGTCCGGCTCCTTTGCCCGAAGGCCCAGCGGACGTTCGCTTGGCGAAGCTGCTGGTTCCGGCACCCTATGTGGTGCCGGAGAAGAAGGCCAAGAAGAAGGCCATGGGGACTCGGAAGAGTGCCCGGTGCCTGGGGGTGTCGGATTCATCATCCGACGACTCCAAGACGCACTCCTCCCGCGAAGACAAGGAGGAGGAAGAAGAGACCTCTCCCCCTCCAGCGGGGGGAGAGAAGAAAAGGAAGCCCCCCCCCCCAACTGGGGAGGCCGAAGGGTCCAAGAAGGGGAAAACCCTGCCTCCAGACGGCTCCACCAACGCCGACGACGGCAAAGATGAGTGGCCGCACAGGGCCAAGCCCCTGGCGAGATCGTAAGTGTCCGGATACCAGGGTGATTCATAGTATTCCTCCATTGCACAGCTTTTCCTTATGTCGAACATGTTTATGCAGTCCACCCAAAGACCGGCTCAAAGTGTCGTCGAGCGGTTCCCTGGATTCGTCGGATGTGAATTCGCTTCCAACGGCTACCTCCCCCCACCCTACGGACGATGCCGAGGTGCTATCCCAACAGGTTCCAAGCCAAGAGGAGGTGGTCCTGGAGGCGCCACAAGGCGACCTCCCGGACTCCAGGCGCAAAGGGGATAAAACCCCCCAAGGGCTCCGAGTTCGGCCTTGAGCCGGACACCGCTCCGGAACCTTCAATGGCTCCAGACTCCAGTAGGCAGCCTCCTTCCAAGAGGAGCGAGCCTACCGAGCCGGTGACCTCCGTCCAACCGGAGGCACCGGACAATTTGCTGGAGACGCTTAATGGCGCCTCCATCGACGAGGAGCACCGCACTATTATGAGTGCGGTGATCCAGAAGGTTCAGTCCGCCAAGAGCGGACTGACTGAAGCCTGTGCCAGCCTTCTAACAGGCTTTGAGGTAAGTAAAGAATATGTAAAAATATTACCGCATAGACAGTAGCCCCTGATGCTCTGTTCGGCGTTCAGAAAGAAAAGCCGAATAGAGGATCTAATAACATCCGCATGAGTCTAACATAATCAAGTCAATATGCGTATGCAGGCTTTGCTGCTGGCCTCCGCCGCACTGACTGCGGAGGTGGATACGCTGAAGCAAAACCTTGCGCGGTCCGAGAATGAGCTCAGCCATGCCAAGAGGCAACTCGAGGAGAAGGAAGGTAAGTAATACCTTGCGCAAGTATATAGAGAAGATGTGGTTGCAAAAATGACAGGATCAACATGCTATTATAGGGGCCACGACCGAGGTGGCAACCCTTAAGCAAGCGTTGTCCGAGGCCGAAAACAGAGCGGACGCGGAGCGCACGGAGAGAGGGAAGCAGGAGGCGCGGGTGGAGGAGGTGCAAAAAGAGCTCCAGGCTCTCGTGAAAAAACAGGAGAATTTCGAGCTTAACTCAAAGACACAAGCGTCCGAGCTTGCGGCAGCCCTTAAAAGCGCGAAGTCTGCCAAGGCCAAAGCCCAGAAAGCCCTCAAAGAAATTGAAGCGATGAAGAAGATAGCGGCGGGTAAGGCATTCATTATGAAAAGCAAGCACGTGAAAGTGAATTACTTGTTACTTGCCCGAGTCCGGAGCTCTCCAGGAGCATTCGCAGATTTGCCCCACAGTGTGTCGGATGCCGCCGCCTACTACTGAGCCGAAGAGGGGAGCTCAATGGAGAAGGTGTTCTGGTCTCAGTATGCTGAGGCCGTACACCTGGTGCCTTTGAGCGACCAGCTGAAGCAAATGGTCGAGCTCCACAGGGTTGCCGAACAGGCCATAAAGGGCCTCATAGTTCGGCTGTGGCCTCGAGAGCCTCTTCCTGGGAGCTACTTCGGGCTTGTGAGGCGGCTGGTGGATGCCTGTCCACGGCTTGAAGTGATCAAGCGCTCCGTCTGCATCGAAGGTGCCTGTAGGGCGCTTGCCTGTGCTAAAGTGCACTGGGGCAAGAGGGATGCGGAGAAGCTGGTGAAGGACGGGCCGCTGCCGGGCAAGGAGCATCGCCTCCCGGAAGCGTATTATGAGGGCGTCCTGAGGGGTGCCCGCCTTATAGCGGATGAATGGTCCAAAGATGTAATTTTTGTGTAAACTCACATTTGTGATCCTGTACGCTGAAAAGTTGTTCATATGCGCTAAGCAACGCTTTTGAATTTAAAATATTACCTTCTGTGCGGCCATTTATCAAATTTGAGAGATGGCGAGTCGTCGGCTTCTGCCCCCATGCCACGAGTGTTGGGGTGTTCGGATAAACATGAGCGCTCTTTTTCCCATTCTTGGGTCCTTCGAGCGAGGCGCTCAACAAAACGAACAAGGCAATCGGACTATAATGCTTGAACACTCTCACTTAGCCATAGAATTCTATAATTTTAAATTTCGGCGAAGCCCCTAGTGTTAGGAAGACTGAGTTCGGGGCGCTATCCACGCCTAGGCCGGACAAAGCCGACTCCTCGCTCTAAGCGGCATAAGTCTTTAGGGACTCGAAAACCTCTTGAACAGCGACCAGCTCTCGCCTTATCATGACGGTCAGTTTTAGCTTTCTCTACTGAGGTGCTTAGCCCAGCTCCACTGGGGCACAATCGCAGTAGTTCTCCTAGTGCTACCTTAGCCGATATAACGGAACGTAAGGTACCAAAACATAGGAGCTGGGAAAACCCAACATTTGACCCAAGACATGATCCGGAGCCGATGCATATAATGCTATAAGTTCGGGGTGCCACACTTGTGAAAGTGTTTGGACTTCTCACGCCGTATTGTGGGGTACTTGAGCCTCTGGTGTATTGGCCGTACCAAAGTGTATGGGTGCAACATGTCATTAATGAACATATATTCGTAAAAAAGGTAATGCAATAATAGACGGATGCTATGCATTGTTTATTTTAAAAAAGTTGCGATCAAAGCCGAACGATACAAATAGTGCAATAAGCAAAAGATGGGACTATTTAACATGTCCTTTCCAGGGGCGAGCTGCGGAATGGTATGTAAAACAGGTATACTGCTCGTTATAGAGACCACCTTAGAGCTCCATAGTGCGGCATAGCTTTCTGCTTCCCTGGCTGTATCGTTTGTGTGGCGATTGTACTGCCGGACAGGCCTTTCGAAGAATGGAGTCCTGAAAATAATAGAAAATTAAGAAATCGGCAGCCCCTAGTGCGGTTTAAGCCGTGTTTCGGCGTGCCGCGATGGTGCCCCTCCCACTGTGCCCATGGTATTTCCAGAGCGTAGTTGTGTACGTGCAACACTGGTTTCGCAAGTTCGCGAGGGCTGGGGTTGGGGCCGCATTTCTATGCTTGCTCGGAACGTGCCAGGCGGTCTTGTTGTAGGTTACTCTGGGCGCGCTTGACGGTGTCCAGACGTTTAGTGGCCGGACTGGAGAATTGCCTTGAGAGGCTGCTTTGTACTTCCGCTGCGATAGCCGCCGTATGCTCCTTCGTTCGGAGAGAGCGTTCGGTGTTTCCATTGACCGTGATTACTCCTCGAGGGCCTGGCATCTTGAGCTTGAGGTATGCATAGTGCGGCACCGCATTGAACTTGGCAAATGCGGTTCGCCCGAGCAGTGCGTGATAGCCACTGCGGAACGGGACTATGTCGAAGATTAACTCCTCGCTTCGGAAATTATCCGGAGATCCGAAGACCACTTCAAGTGTAACTAAGCCTGTACAGTTGGCTTCTACACCTGGAATGACGCCTTTAAAGGTCGTTCTGGTGGGTTTAATCCTCGAGGTATCGATGCCCATTTTCTGCACCGTATCCTGATAAAGCAGGTTCAGGCTGCTGCCACCGTCCATAAGGACTCTAGTGAGGTGAAATCCGTCAATAATTGGATCTAGAACCAATGCGGCGAATCCTCCATGACGGATGCTAGTGGGGTGGTCCCTTCGATCAAAAGTGATCGGGCAGGAAGACCATGGGTTGAACTTTGGGGCGACTGGCTCCATCACGTATATGTCCCTTAGCGCGCGCTTCCACTCCCTCTTGGGGATGTGGGTTGCGTATATCATGCTCACCGTCCGCACTTGTTGGGGAAAACCTTTCTGTCCACTGTTGTTCGGTGGTCGGGGCTCCTCCTTGTCATTGCTATGCAGCCCCTTGTCTCTGCTTTCGGCATTTAACTTGCCTGCCTGCTTGAACACCCAACAATCCCTGTTGGTGTGATTGGCTGGTTTTTCGGGGGTGCCATGTATCTGGCATGAGGGGTCGAGTATTCGGTCCAAACTGGATGGGCTCGGAGTATTTCTTTTGAATGGCTTTCTCCGCTTACCAGGCTTAGAGCCTCTGAATCCGGCATTAACTGCCGTATCCTCAGCATTGTCGCCGTTAATGCGGCACGTTTGCTTGTTGCGACGCGACCTGCCACTGCTGTCCTTGGTATCCGAATTACCAGGGCTCTTGGTCATGTTATTTCTGCGAGCTAGCCAGCTGTCTTCTCCCGCGCAAAAGCGGGTCATAAGTGTCGTGAGGGCTGCCATAGATTTCGGCTTTTCCTGTCCTAGGTGCCATGCAAGCCACTCGTCACGGATGTTATGCTTGAAGGCTGCTAGGGCCTCTGCGTCTGGACAGTCGACGATTTGATTTTTCTTGGTTAGGAACCGTGTCCAGAATTGTCTGGCTGATTCCTCTGGCTGCTGAATTATGTGGCTTAGGTCATCGGCGTCTGGTGGTTGCACATAAGTGCCCTAGAAATTGTCGAGGAATGCGGCTTCCAGGTCCTCCCAACAACCAATTGATTCTGCTGGCAAGCTATTAAGCCAATGTCGGGCTGGTCCTTTAAGCTCGAGTGGGAGGTATTTGATGGCGTCTAGGTCATCACCGCGGGCCATGTGGATATGATGGAGATAGTCCTCGATCCATACCGCAGGATCTGTTGTGCCATCGTACGATTCGATGTTCACGGGTTTGAATCCCTCGAGGATTTGATGATCCATTACTTCATCTTTGAAGCATAGTGGGTGTGCGGCGCCTCTGTATTGGGCTACATCACGACGCAGCTCAAACGAGCTTTGTCTACTGTGTTCGGCCCGGCCGGATTTACTGTATCCGGCGTGACGAGTACCGTCTCGTGCCGTGGGGCGCCCATGTGATCCGTAGATCGATCTTGTTTGCCTTTCCTCCAATATATCTCGCAGGTCTGGTGCATTTTCCCGTGACTTGGTGGTTTTTGAGCGGCGCCATGGTGCGGCTTGAGTGGAGGGCCGAGAGGCCTCTCTATCGCGGCCACGGGGTGGCCGGTCGGCCGCATCATGCGTTGGTGATGTAGGTTTAAGTGCTTCCTCCTCTAATTGGGGTAGCAACCTGCGCTTTGGGTAGCTCTTGGAGGGGCATTCGAGTTCATACTCTTCGTCCGCAAGGACTTCAGTCCATCTGTCGGCTAGCAAATCTTGATCAGCTCTAAGTTGTTGCTGTTTTTTCTTGAGGCTGCTTGCCGTGGCCATAAGCCTGCGTTTGAAACGCTCTTGTTTGACGGGATCCTCCGGCACGACAAATTCATCATCGTTGAGGCTTGCCTCGTCTTTGGAGGGAGGCATATAATTATCGTCCTCGACCTCTCGGTCTGCCGCTCTCTCATGAGGGCCGGCTTCTCTATCCTCCTGTGCTGAATCTTGCTGGAGGTAGTTGTCTTCGGCACTGTCCGGGGTGTTATTATCCCTCATGCCGGAATCATCGTTTTTGTTTTGGCGGGATTTAGAGCGGCGCCGCTGACGCCGGCGCTTAGGCTGCTTCTTGGAGGGGTCATCCTCCGTTGTTCCATCGCCATTGCCTTCTTTTGGGGTGTCCACCATGTATATATCATAAGACGAGGTGGCTTTCCAGTGCCCTATAGGCGCTGGTTCTTGATCGTCTCCTGCATCGGCGTCCATACCGTCGATGTCTTCGGAGTCGAAGTCGAGCATGTCGGTTAAATCATCGACAGTGGCTACGCAGTGGGTGGTGGGTGGGCTTTGAATTTCTTCATCATCTGCATCCCAACCTTGCCGACCATAGTCCGGCCAGGGCTCTCCTAACAAAGAGAGAGACTTTAGTGAATTCAAAATATCGCCGAAGGGCGAGTGCTGAAATATGTCCGCGGCGGTGAACTCCATGATCGGCGCCCAATCGGGTTCGATCGGTCGGGGTGCGGAGGGCTCGGAGTCTGGAGAGGAGTCTGGCTCCTTGGAGTCACGGGCTTCGCGGAGAATAGGGCTGGTGTTCGGCTCGATCTCCGTAGAGATTGCAGCCCCCGAGGCGATGTCTAACCACCCATCCTCGGTTGGTGTGATCGGCTCCGAGCTAGGGGTCAGAGCGGACATAGGTGCGGCCTCCAGGGCACTGTTCAGCGGCAGAGCTAAATCATGCCCATCATGACAGTGCGGCGCGCTCGGCTATGGCTCGAATCCATCGAAGATCATGTCTCCGCGGATGTCGGCCGTGTAGTTAAAACTTCCAAATCTGACCTGATGGCCAGGGGCGTAGCTTTATATCTGCTCCAGATGACCAAGCGAATTGGCCCGCAGTGCAAAGCCGCCGAATACGAAGATCTGTCCTGGGTGAAAAGTCTCACCCTGGATCGCATTGCTGTTGATGATCGGAGAAGCCATCGGGCCTAAAAGTGACGACACAGAGGAACTCTCAATGAAAGCACCAATGTCGGTGTCAAAACCGGCGGATCTCGGGTAGGGGGTCCCAAACTGTGCGTCTAGGTCGGATGGTAACAGGAGGCAGGGGACATGATGTTTTACCCAGGTTCGGGCCCTCTTGATGGAGGTAAAACCCTATGTCCTGCTTGATTAATATTGATGATATGGGTAGTACAAGAGTAGATCTACCACGAGATCAAGGAGGCTAAACCCTAGAAGTTAGCCTATGGTATGATTGTTGTTCGTCCTACAGACTAAAACTCTCTGGTATATATACACACCGGAGAGGGCTAGGGTTACACAGAGTTGGTTACAACGGTAGGAGATCTACATATCAGTATCGCCAAGCTTGCCTTCCACGCCAAGGAATCCGGACACGGGACAAAGTCTTCAATCTTGTATTTTCATAGTTCAGGAGTCCGGCCGAAGGTATAGTCCGGCTATCCGGACACCCCCTAATCCAGGACTCCCTCAAAGATCTAAAATTTATTGATGTGTCCCCTATTAAATCTTTGTTTTGCAATATGAATCTTAATAATGATGGGACTGAATATGATCCACCTTTACCTAGAAGGCGTTCCATGAATTCAGAGTTTTTAGATCTTGATGCCAAAATTGATAAAAGTGGGATCGAAGAAATTGAAACCCTAGATGTTGCTAAACACACTATTTTGGATTTCAAGGAATTTAATTATGAAAATTTCTCTTTGATTGATTGTATTTCCTTGTTGCAATCCGTGATAAATTCTCCTCAAGCTTATAGTCAAAATAAAGCATTCACTAAACATATCGTTGATGCCTTGATGCAATCTTATGAAGAAAAACTTGAATTGGAAGTTTCTATCCCTAGAAAACTTTATGATGAGTGGGAACCAACTATTAAAATTAATATTAAACAACATGATTTCTAAGCTTTATGTGATTTGGGTGCTAGTGTTTCCACGATTCCAAAGACTTTGTGTGATTTGTTAGGTTTCCGTGATTTTGTTGGTGCAATTATTGATATGAAGGAAGGAAATATTAGATTCCAATTTCCGTTAAGGAAAGGCATGGAACACTTTCCTATAAAGAAAATTAAATTACCTTATGAATCTATTATGAGATCCACTTACGGATTGCCTACCAAAGATGGCAATACCTAGATCTATCCTTGCTTTTTATGCCTAGCTAGGGGCGTTAAACGATAGCGCTTGTTGGGAGGCAACCCAATTTTATTTTTATTGCTTGATTTTTGCTCCTGTTTAGTAATAAATAATTAATCTAGCCTCTGTTTAGGTTGTGTTTTTGTGTTTAATTAGTGTTTGTTCCAAGTAGAACCGTTGGGAAGACTTGGGGAAAGTCTTGTTATCTTGCTGTAAAAAACAGAAACTTTAGCGCTCACGAGAACTGCTTCCATTTTTATTTGGAAAGTGAATTTAGTTAATTATTTTTGCAGATGATTAATAGATAAATTCCTCACGTCCAGAAATTTATTTTAGAATTTTTGGGGTTCCAGATCTTGCGCTAGCTACAGATTATGTTCTGTTTTTGACAGATTCTATTTTTCATGTGTTGTTTGCTTATTTTGATGAATCTATGGCTAGTAAAATAGTTTATAAACCATAGATAAGTTGTAATACAGTAGGTTTAACACCAATATAAATAAAGAATGAGTTTATTACAGTACCTTGAAGTGTTCTTTTGTTTTCTTTCGCTAATGGAGCTGACGAGATTTTCTACTTTAAGTTTTGTGTTGTGAAGTTTTCAAGTTTTGGGTAAAGATTTGATGGATTATGGAACAAGGAGTGGCAAGAGCCTAAGCTTGGGGATGCCCATGGCACCCCCAAGATAATCTAAGGACACCTAAATGCCAAAGCTTGGGGATGCCCCGGAAGGCATCCCCTCTTTTCGTCTACTTCTATCGGTAACTTTACTTGGAGCTATATTTTTATTCACCACATGATATGTGTTTTGCTTGGAGCGTCTTGTATGATTTGAGTCTTTGCCTTTTAGTTTACCACAATCATCCTTTCTATGCACACCTTTTGAGAGATCCAAACATGATTTGGAATTTGTTAGAATACTCTATGTGCTTCGCTTATATCATTTGAGTTATATAGTTTTGCTCTAGTACTTCACTTATATCTTTTAGAGTACGGTGGTGGATTTGTTTTATAGAAACTATTGATCTCTCATGCTTCACTTAGGTTATTTTGAGAGTCTTAAATAGCATGGTAATTTGCTTAAATAATCCTAATATGCTTGGTATTCAAGAATAGTAAAAACTTTCTTATGAGTGTGTTGAATGCTACAAGAAGTTTGATGCTTCATAATTGTTTTGAGGTATGAATATGGTGATATTAAAGTTATGCTAGTTGAGTAGTTGTGAATTTGAGAAATACTTGTGTTATGGTTTGTGATTCCCATAGCATGCACGTATGGTGAACTGTTATGTTATGAAGTCGGAGCATGATTTATTTTTTGATTGTCTTCCTTATGAGTGGCGGTCGGGGACGAGTGATGGTCTTTTCCTACCAATCTACTCCCTCCGTTCCTAAATATTTGTCTTTCTAGACATTTCAAATGACTACTACATACGGATGTATGTAGACATATTTTAGAGTGTAGATTCACTCATTTTGCTCCGTATGTAGTCACTTGTTGAAATGCCTAGAAAGACAAGTATTTAGGAACGGAGGGAGTATCACCCTAGGAGCATGCGCGTAATACTTCGCTTTGATAACTTGTAGATTTTTGCAATAAGTATATGAGTTCTTTATGACTAATGTTGAGTCCATGGATTATATGCACTTTACTTCCTTCCACCATTGGTAGCCTCTCTAATACCGCGCACCTTTCGCCGGTATCATACACCCACCATATACCTTCCTCAAAACAGCCACCATACCTACCTATTATGGCATTTCCATAGCCATTCCGGGATATATTGCCATGCAACTTTCCACCGTTTTGTTTATTATGACACACTCCATAATTGTCATATTGCTTAGCATGATCATGTAGTTGACATCGTATTTGGGGAAAAGTCACCATTCCTAATTCTTTCATACATGTCACTCTTGATTCATTGCATATCCCGGTACACCGCCGGAGGCATTCATATAGAGTCATATTTTGTTCTAAGTATCGAGTTGTAATTGTTGAGTTGTAAGAAGATAGAAGTGTGATGATCATCATTATTAGAGCATTGTCCTAGTGAGGAAAGGATGATGGAGACTATGATTCCCCCACAAGTCGGGATGAGACTCCGGACGAAAAATAAAAAAAAGAAAGAAAAGAGGCCATGAAAAAAAGAAGAGAAAATGTCCAAATAAAAAAATGAGAGAAAAAGAGAGAAGGGACAATGTTACTATCCTTTTACCACACTTGTGCTTCAAAGTAGAACCATGATATTCATGATAGAGAGTCTCCTATGTTATCACTTTCATATACTAGAGGGAATTTTTCATTATAGAACTTGGCTTGTATATTCCAATGATGGGCTTCCTCAAAATGCCCTAGGTCTTCATGAGCAAGCAAGTTGGATGCACACCCACTTAGTTTCCTTTGTTGATCTTTCATATACTTATAGCTCTAGTGCATCCGTTGCATGGCAATCCCTACTCACTCACATTGATATCTATTGATGGGCATCTCCATAGCCCGTTGATACGCCTAGTTGATGTGAGACTATCTTATCCATTTTTGTCTTCTCCACAACCACCATTCTATTCCACTTATAGTGCTATATCCATGGCTCACGCTCATGTATTGCGTGAAGAGTGAAAAAGTTTGAGAATGTCAAAAGTATGAAACAATTGCTTGGCTTGTCATCGGGGTGTGCATGCTTTAAATACCTTGTGTGATGAAGATAGAGTATAGCCAGACTATATGATTTTGTAGGGATAACTTTCTTTTGCCATGTTATTTTGAGAAGACATGATTGATTTGTTAGTATGCTTGAAGTATTATTATTTTTATGTCAATATTAAACTTTTATCTTGAATCTTTCGGATCTGAATATTCATACCACAATTAAGAAGAATTACATTAAAATTATGCCAAGTAGCACTCCGCATCAAAACTCTGTTTTTATCATTTACCTACTCGAGAACGAGCAGGAATTAAGCTTGGGGATGCTTGATACGTCTCCAACGTATCTATAATTTTTGATTGCTCCATGCTATATTATGTACTGTTTTGGACATTATTGGGCTTTATTATCCACTTTTATATTATTTTTGGGACTAACCTATTAACCGGAGGCCCAGCCCAGAATTGCTGTTTTTTGCCTATTTTAGGGTTTCGATGAAAAGGAATATCAAACGGAGTCCAAACGGAATGAAACCTTCGGGAACGTGATTTTCTCACCGAACATGATCCAGGAGACTTGGACCATACGTCAAGAAACAAAGGAGGAGGCCACGAGGTAGGGGGCACGCCTACCCCCCCCTAGGCGCGCCCTCCACACTCGTGGGCCCCTAAACGATCTGATATAGAGCCAAAACCCTAATTCCACCACCGCAACTTTCTGTATCCACGAGATCCCATCTTGGGGCCTGTTTCGGAGCTCCGCCGGAGGGGGCGTCTATCACGGAGGGCTTCGACATCATCACCATAGCCCCTCCGATGAAGTGTGAGTAGTTTACCTTAGACCTACGGGTCCATAGTTATTAGCTAGATGGATTCTTCTCTCTTTCTGGATCTCAATACAGTGTTCTCCCCCTCTCTTGTGAGATCTATTCGATGTAATCTTGTTTTTGCGGTGTGTTTGTTGAGACCGATGAATGGTGGGTTTATGATCAAGTCTATCTATGAACAATATTTGAATCTTCTCTGAATTCTTTTATGTACGATTGGTTATCTTTGCAAGTCTCTTCCAATTATCAGTTTGGTTTGGCCTACTAGATTGATCTTTCTTGCAATGGGTGAAGTGCTTAGCTTTGGGTTCAATCTTGCGGTGTCCTTTACCAGTGACAGTAGGGGTAGCAAGGCATGTATTGTATTGTTGCCATCGAGGATAACAAGATGGGGTTTTCATCATATTGCATGAGTTTATCCCTCTACATCATGTCTTCTTGCTTAAGGTGTCACTCTGTTTTCATTAACTTAATACTCTAGATGCATGTTGGATAGCGGTCGATCAGTGGAGTAATAGTAGTAGATGCAGGCAGGAGTCGGTCTACTTGTCTCGGACGTGATGCCTATATACATGATCATACCTAGATATTCTCATAACTATGCTCAATTCTGTCAATTGCTCAACAGTAATTTGTTCACCCACCGTAAAACACATATGCTCTTGAGAGAAGCCACTAGTGAAACCTATGGCCCCCGGGTCTATCTTCATCATATTAATCTTCCAATACTTAGTAATTTCCTTTGCTTTTTACTTTGCTTTTATTTTAGTTTGCATCTTTATCATAAAAATACCAAAAATATTATCTTATCATATCTATCAGATCTCACTCTCGTAAGTGGCCGTGCAGGGATTGACAACCCCTTATCGCGTTGGTTGCGAGGATTTATTTGTTTTGTGCAGATGCGAGGGACTCGTGCGTAGCCTGCTACTGGATTGATACCTTGGTTCTCCAAAACTGAGGGAAATACTTACGCTACTTTGCTGCATCATCCCTTCCTCTTCGGGGAAAACCAACGCAGTGCTCAAGAGCTAGCAGCAAGCAAGTTGGATGCACACCCACTTAGTTTCCAGTTTGAGCTTTCATACACTTATAGCTCTTTGTGCATCTGTTGCATGGCAATCCCTACTCCTCGCATTGACATCAATTGATGGGCATCTCCATAGCCAGTTGATTATCCATGTTGATGGGAAACTTTCTCCCTTTTGTCTTCTCCACACAACCTCCACCATCATATTCTATTCCACCTATAGTGCTATGTCCATGGCTCACGCTCATGTATTGCATGAAAGTTGAAAAGGTTTGAGAACGTCAAAAGTATGAAACAATTGCTTGGCTTGTCATCGGGGTTCCGCATGATTTGAATATTTTGTGTGGTGAAGATGGAGCATAGCCTGACCATATGATTTTGTAGGGATAACTTTCTTTGGCCATGTTATTTTGAAAAGACATGATTTCTTTATTAGTATGCTTGAAGTATTATTGTCTTAATGTCAAATGATAGACTATTGCTTTGAATCACTCGTGTCTTAATATTCATGCCATGATTACATTACATGATCAAGATTATGCCAGGTAGCATTCCACATCAAAAATGATCTTTTTTATCATTTACCTACTCGATGACGAGAAGGAATTAAGCTTGGGGATGCTGATATGTCTCCGTCATATCTATAATTTTTAATTGTTCCAAGCCAATATTCTACAACTTTCACATACTTTTGGCAACTTTTTATACTATTTTTGGGACTAACATATTGATCCAGTGCCTAGTGCCAGTTCCTGTTTGTTGTATGTTTTTTGTTTCACAGAAAATCCATATCAAACAGAGTCCAAACGGGATAAAAACTGACGGAGATTTTTTTTGGAATACATGTGATTTCTGGGAAGAAGAATCAACGCGCGACGATGCCCGAGGGGGCCACGAGGCAGGGGGGCGTGCCCTGGGCCCTCGTGGCCACCCCGTAAGGCGGTTGGTGCCCTTCTTTCGCCGCAAGAAAGCCAATATCCGTATAAAAATCGTATCCAAAATTCAGCCCAATCGGAGTTACGGATCTCCGGGAATTTAAGAAATGGTGAAAGGGCAGAATCTGGAACGCAGAAATAGAGAGAGACAGATCCAATCTTGGAGGGGCTCTCTCCCCTCCGCCGCCATGCAGGCCATGGACCAGAGAGGAAACCCTTCTCCCATCTAGGGAGAAGTTCAAGTAAGAAGAATAAGTATAATAAGGGGGGCTCTCCCCCTCTCTCCCGGTGGTGTCAGAACGCCGTCGGGGCCATTATCGTGTGACGGCGATCTACACCAACACCTCCGTCATCTTCACCAACATCTTCATCACCTTCCTCCATCTATCTACGGCGGTCCACTCTCCTGCAACCCGCTATACCCTCTACTTGAACATGGTGCTTTATGCTTCATATTATTATCCAATGATGTGTTGCCATCCTATGATGTCTGAGTAGATTTTCGTTGTCCTATCGGTAATTGGTGAATTTCTATGATTGGTTTAATTTGCTTGTGGTTATGTTTCTTCCTCTGGTGCCCGTCATATGAGCGCGCGCGTGGATCACACCATAGGGTTAGTTGTATGTTGATAGGACTATGTATTGGAGGGCAAGAGTGACAGAAGCTTCAACCTAGCATAGAAATTGATGCATACGGGATTGAAGGGGGACCAATATATCTTAATGCCATGGTTGGGTTTTACCATAATGAACATTAGTAGTTACGGATGCTTGCTAATAGTTCCAATCATAAGTGCATACAATTCCATGTCAGGGATGACATGCTAGCAGTGGCCTCTCCCACATAAAACTTGCTATCGGTCTAGTAAAGTAGTCAATTGCTTAGGGACAATTTGGCAACTCCTACAACCACTTTTCCACACTCGCTATACTAACTTTATTGCTTCTTTACCTAAAACATCCCCTAGTTTTTATTTACGTGCTCTTTATATTCTTGCAAACCTATCCCGTTACACCTACAAAGTACTTCTAGTTTCATACTTGTTCTAGGTAAAGCGAACGTCAAGCGTGCGTAGAGTTGTATCGATGGTCGATAAAACTTGAGGGAATATTTGTTCTACCTTTAGCTCCGCGTTGGGTTCGACACTCTTACTTATCAAAAGAGGCTACAATTGATCCCCTATACTTGTGGGTTATTAGTGGATACACCCAAAGAAGATGACAGCGAGGGCAGGAAGGATCCGATGGAGGACAAACCTGCTGAGGAACCACCGAAGCATCGACGCCTGCGACGCCGCTCAAAATCACGTCGTGAAAAAGACATTAATACTGACACCGAATACTATAACACTCTAGAGAACGCCGAAGACCCCGAAGCCCCCGGCGAGCCCACATCCGAACATGATGATGTGGAGGAGGGGCAAGTTAACCCCGATGATCCAGTTGGGAACGAGGATTCAGAAGATAGCAACTATCTACCGGTATCCGAGGATGACATCAGCCTTGGTAACAAAGATTTCATTGTGCCAGAGGAACCCCTCGAGCAGGAGCGCTTTAAGCGCTAACTAATCGCCACTGCGAGAATCCTAAAAAAGCAGCAGCAATGGCTCCAAGCTGAACATGATACACTCAACAACAGATGGATCCAGGTCCTAGCTACCGAAGAATATGGCCTCCAACACCCAACAAAGAGTTATCCGAAGCATCGGCTACTACCACAATTTGATGATGAGGCCCTCGAGGCAATACCGTCAAGACATGACCGCGTTGATGAACCAGACTGGCGACCACATCGGCGATATAAAGCAGCCACCTACGCCGAACACCAACCCGGTCCACCTCGCCGTAGATGCAGAGAGACTGCGGCTCTAGGATACACCTATGACCTACGGCAGGACCTGGACAATAGAGCAGGCCAAGCCAGATCAATCTATGGATCAAGGGGGCGTGCCCCAACGCGAGAAAACAGCCATCTGGCCTGGTGCAATAGGCATAACCTCACCCAGGTCGAAAACCGCATACGGATGTTATCTGAACTCAGTCGTGATGTTGCCCGATACAGAGGCACCGCACACCCTTTATGCTTTATTGATGAGGTAATGCAGCACCAGTTCCTAGAAGGGTTTAAACCCGTAAACATCATACGACGGCATTACAGATCCCACGGTATGGATTTAAGATTTCCTTCTCCATATACACATGGCCCGCGGTGACGATCTCCACGCCATCAAATATCTTCCCTTAAAGCTGAAAGGACCAGCACGACACTAGTTAAACAACCTCCCAGAGAACTCCATTGGTAGCTGGGAAGATTTGGAAGAGACAACTTCCAAGTTACATATGTCCGACCTCCAGACGCTGATGACCTTAGTCACATAGTCCAGCAACCCAGAGAGTCAGCCCGAAAACTCTGGACTAGGTTCTTAATTAAAAAGAACCAAATTGTCAATTGTTCGGACGCTGAAGCCCTCGAGGCCTTTAAACACAACGTCCGTGATGAATGGCTTGCCCGACACCTCGCCAATAAAAACCGAAGTCCATGGCAGCTCTTACCACACTCATGACCCGCTTTTGCGCGGGAGAAGACAGCTGGCTAGCTCGTAGAAGCAACAACACCAGCGACCCTGGCACCTCCGAAGCCAGAGATGGCAACGGCAGGCCACAATGCAACAAACACAAGCGTCGAAGCAACAATGAAGATACCGAAGACAAGGCGGTCAACGCCGGATTCAGTGGCTCTAAACCTGATGAATGCAAGAAGCCACTCAAAGGAAACAAAGAAGGTCCATCTAGTTTGGATAGAATACTCGATCGGCCTTGCCAGATCCATGGCACCCCTGACAAGCCTGCTAATCATACCAAGTACGACTTACTTGATGATTTCATTTATCCGCTTGGCATTGGGTGTGTGGTTTTTGCAGATATGGAAAGCAGAGATGCAGCGATTTGGGAGGGACCTCATATCTTGATTGATGATTCCACGTTTTCTTTAGTCCCGCATGATGAAGGTCTTAATATGCGCATGCCTGCCTTTGGATATGAAGTCTGGATTATGTTTCTTGCCTTCCCTATGGATTATCAGACTGAGCATTACATTCATAAGGTTGTCTCTAATTTCGGTAAACTGCTTGTCTGGCCACGCTCAGGACAAAACAAAGCCCGTGTTCTAGTTAAATGTATATCAAAGATGTTGCTGAAGTTCCACACAGTCTTTTGGTCACTCTAGTTGGTCTGCTGCCTGGACTTGGCCGCTCTTGGTCTGTCCAAGTCTATGTTCTTAATGGCAGAAACACCATCCCTGATCTGGTTGGCACGGAGGAAGCTCCTCCCCTCCTTAATGCATCCCCGCACCCATATCAGCTCCCGTTCTACACTGTTATGCAGCAGGCCAGGCTCGATGAGATGGCTGCACCAGAGGTGCTGAATGAAGCTTCTTGGAATGTCCCTGCACATGCACAGGAAGAGCTTCAGGAAAATGGGTGGCATGCCTGGCCAGCTATTCCTCCACCTTATTCAGGTTTCATCTTCAGAACCTTTTTTCAGTATGATGGGCCGTCTCTGATGGATGGAGTTGATCCTGAGAATAACATCCACGATAATGTGTCTGATGTCTGGGCGTCTGATGAGGAAATTGAGGCGGTTGAAGCTTTGGCAAATGGTTTTGTTCTTGGGAATCCTATGGCACGTTCAGCAATTCTCAGAGCTGGTGGTCGTTCAGTTAATCTCATGGTTGCTCTTGACCAGGAATTTCTGCTTTGGATTGGAGAAATGCTCAAACGCATGTACACTCAGGCCCTTACTGATGTGCAGTAGGAGACTGTCATGCTCCCACTTAACCCCTTCAGGGTCATTCAGCACCACCCGAACTCTGTCCGAGCTGTGTGGCTGTCCAGTATGGTGCCCGAGCCAGACCTCATGTCTAAGTTTTTTGGTGCTCACTTCCGGATGGGAGCCAACATTCTTCCTTGCAACTTGCCACAAGAGGACCAACCTGGAATAGCTAAAGTTGTTGATGAGGAATGGATCTTGGCTGACCGATCCCCTGGACTTAAGGCCATCACGGCACATTTTATTTCTGAACCTGTCAAATCTCAGTCAGTTCCTGCTACTTTACCTGTTCATGGGATTGCTCTCCAGACGCTTTCATCTTCGTCTCTCTTTGCGGTCACCAGTTCGCATAATGCTAATGTTCCCGTTGACACCACTGCAGTTAGAAGGAGCACCAGGTCAAACAAGTACGATGGCTTCAAGGTCAACCAGGCCAATGACATCAAGCAGACAAGATCGAGGGTGAGAGCTCGTCTGCTGCCTTCTGTTAAGGCTATTTCCATGGCGGCTCCTCCTGCACAGGTGGCCTCTGCTTCCTGCTTGCCTTCAACCTCTATCAAGGAAATCCAACAGGTGGGTGGGTGATACGTTCCAACGTATCTATAATTTTTGATTGCTCCATGCTACTTTATCTACTGTTTTGGACTATATTGGGCTTTATTTTCCACTTTTATATTATTTTTGGGACTAACCTATTAACCCGAGGCCCAACCCAGAATTGTTGTTTTTTGCCTATTTCAGTATTTCGAGGAAACAGAATATCAAACAGAGTCCAAACGGAATGAAACCTTCGGGAACGTGATCTTCTCACCGAACATGATCCAGGAGACTTGGACCCTACTCCAAGAAGTTTCCGGGGAGGTCACGAGGGTGGAGGGCGCCCCCCTGGGCGCGCCCCTGCCTCGTGGGACCCTCGAAGCTCCACCGACATGCTCCTTCCTCCTATATATACCTATGTACCCCCAATAGACCAAAGGGGGAGCCAAAAACCTAATTCCACCACCGCAACTTCCTGTATCCACGAGATCCCATCTTGGGGCCTGTTCCGGAGCTTCGTCGGAGAGGGCATCCATCACGGAGGGCTTCTACATCAACACCATAGCCCTTCCGATGAAGTGTGACTAGTTTACTTCAGACCTTCGGGTCCATAGCTAGTAGCTAGATGGCTTCTTCTCTCTTTTTGGATCTCAATACAATGTTCTCCCCCTCTCTCGTGGAGATCTATTCGATGTAATCTTCTTTTTGCGGTGTGTTTGTTGAGACCGATGAATTGTGGTTTTATGATCTAACTTATCTATGAATAATATTTGAATCTTCTCTGAATTCTTTTATGTATGATTGAGTTATCTTTGCAAGTCTCTTCGAATTATCCGTTTGGTTTGGCCAACTAGATTGGTAGTTCTTGCAATGGGAGAAGTGCTTAGCTTTGGGTTCAATCTTGCGGTGTCCTTACTCAGTGACAGAAAGAGTTGCAAGGCACGTATTGTATTCTTGCCATCGAGGATAACAAGATGGGGTATTTATCATATTGCATGAATTTATTCCTCTACATCATGTCATCTTGCTTAAGGCGTTACTCTGTTTTTAACTTAATACTCTAGATGCATGCTGGATAGCGGTCGACGAGTGGAGTAATAGTAGTAGATGCAGGCAGGAGTCTGTCTACTTGTCACGGACGTGATGCCTATATACATGATCATACCTAGATAACCTCATAACTATGCTCAATTCTATCAATTGCTCAACAGTAATTGTTCACCCACCGTAGAATATCTATGCTCTTGAGAGAAGCCACTAGTGAAACCTATGGCCCCCGGGTCTATTCTCATCATATCAATCTCCATTACTTTATTTTACTTGTTTTGCTTTTACTTTTAACTTTGCATCTTTATACCAAAAATACCAAAAATATTATCTCTATCAGATCTCACTCTCGTAAGTGACCGTGAAGGGATTGACAACCCCTAAGCGTTGGTTGCGAGTTGCTACCGTTTTGTGCAGGTATGAGGGACTTGCGCGTGACCTCCTACTGGATTGATACCTTGGTTCTCAAAAACTGAGGGAAATACTTATGCTACTGTGCTGCATCACCCCCTCCTCTTCGGGGAAAACCAACGCTAGCTCGAGACATAGCAGTGGGCGCTGCGGGATTGCTCGTGATGATTTATCTGCGACAAAGCTGCTGGATGGCCAGCAGATGGCTTCTACTACTGAAGGCTGATCCTCTCGACCGTCATGAATAAATCTTGGAACGTGTTATCCTGGAATGTAAGAGGCATAAACTCTGAAAGCAAACTTTTGGCTCTTAGAAATGCGGTTGATACTAGCGGTTGTTCGGTGCTATGTATCCAGGAAACTAAACGTGAATCGTTAGATTTAGCTTTTATTAAAACTTTCTGTCCTAAGCTCTTTGATAAGTTTGTGTTTGCACCTTCCATGGGTGCTTCGGGTGGTATTATCACAATTTGGAACAGCTCTCTATTTGTGGGCACGCCATGGTTTATTGACTCCTTTGCTGTGGGTGATTCTTTTGTTTCCATGCAATCTAATGAGGCCTGGAATTTAGTCAATGTTTATGGCCCTTGTTCTGGACAGCGTCGGGTGGATTTTAGTTCTTGGCTGTTTGATCTCAATATACCCAGCCATGCAAATTGGTTGATATTGGGGAACTTCAACTTCATTCGTTCCATGGCTAATAGAAACAAACCTGGCGGAGATGCTGCCAATATGCTCATGTTCAATGAATTCATCCGTGCACAATCCCTGATGGAACTCCCTGTCAAGGGCTGATCGTATACTTGGAGTAACATGCAGGATGATCCCTTGCTTGAACAGCTCAACTGGTTCTTCTCGTCGTCTAATTGAACCACTGCCTTCCCAAACACGATGGTCTTACCTCTTGGCAAACCATTTTTTGATCACATCCCATGTGTTGTGGTCATTGAGTCTAAAATCCCCGAGTCCAAGATCTTCCGGTTTGAAAACTACTGGGTCAATCATGAGGGCTTCTCTGACGTGGTCGCATGCTCCTGGTCCAAACCATGCCATGCTCCCAACTCCGTGGCAGTTATCTGCAAAAAGATGAAAAATCTGCGATATGAGCTTAAACGTTGGAGCCATGGTATCTCTAAACTGAAAATCATGATTCAAAACAGTAACGAAGCTCTCGCTCAGTTGGATAATCTTGGGGATAAAGGGACCCTCTTTATACAACAAAAAAATTTCAAGCGTATCTTGAAATTCCATCTGAATATGTTGCTGAAATACCAGAATGACTATTGGAGGAAATGATGCACTGTTAGATATTTCGGATTCGCAGATGAAAATACTAGACTCTTTCAATCCCTCACGAGTGAGAGGTTTAGACAAAACTCGATTGCTAACTTACAGGACAAGGACGTGGTAGTGAGTGATCACATCGGCAAAGAAGGGGTTTTGTACAAAACATACAAGGAACGTTTGGGCTCTTCCAAACCTACTACCATGCGCTTCAACCTCTCCCGGATCATTAGACAGATTCCTGGTTTAGATGAATTGTCAGTACCCTTTTCTAAGGAGGAGATTGATGCGGTGATAAAAGAAATGCCGGTCGACCGGGCCCCGGGCCCTGATGGTTTTAACGGTTGCTTTCTTAAGAGTTGTTGGCAGACTATTAAAGAGGATTTTTACAGGATGTGCCAGGATTTCCATGAGGGCAACCTTGATATCACCAGCATTAGCGAGGGATATATTACCCTGATACCAAAGACCTCATCTCCTGAAACTGCCAACGATTACAGGCCAATAACCCTGCTGAACTGTTGTCTAAAAATTGTCACAAAAACCTTGGCCAATCGCTTGGAGAAGGTTATCTTGATGATCATCCATAGGAACCAGTACGGTTTCATTAAGGGAAGAACCATCCAGGACAGTCATGCATGGTCATTAGAATACATTCACCAATGCCAGAGGTCGTCGCGCGAGATTATACTGCTCAAACTTGACTTTTCCAAAGCCTTTGACACCATAGAGCATGTCCCAATTATGGGGATCATGAGACACATGGGGTTTCATGACAAGTGGCTGGGTTGGATGGAAACAATCTTTGGCTCTGGTGTGTCCTCTGTCCTCCTTAATGGGGTCCCTAGCAGAAAGTTTCAGTGCAAATGTGGGGTGCGACAAGGCGACCCCCTCTCTCAACTAATTTTTGTCCTCGCTGCTGATCTCCTCAAAGCCGCGGTCAATGACGCATTTGCTCATAGGTTGATTGAACTTCCCATCCCATGCAATCATGATGGTGACTATCCGGTGGTGCAATACGCGGACGACACCATTCTGGTGATGCCAGCCTGGCTTGATCAAGCTGCCCGCATGAAAACAATCCTAGAGGACTATGCAGCATCGGTTGGTCTGAAGATCAACTTCCACAAATCCACCCTCATTCCCATTAACCTTGATCCACATCACGCACTAGAATTGGCACATGTCTTTTGCTGCTTGATTGGCTTAATACCGTTCACATATCTCGGCCTCCCCATGGGCACGACCAGGCCAACACTGCTAGAGCTCATGCCACTTGTGCATGGAGTGGAGAGAAAGATGTCCACGACACTGTCTTTGATGTCATCTAGGGAAAAACTCACTTTAGTCAATTCAGCAGTAACATCGATGCTAATTTATGCCATGCGTACGATTAAGCTTCACCCAAAAGTGATCGAGCACCTTGATAAGCTGCCCAGATACTGTCATTGGGCGAAGAACTCTGAAGATGGTGTCAAAAATAACTCCCTGACAGCCTGGGAGTTGGTTTGTAGGCCCAAACGCAAAGGTGGCCTTGGGATCATCGATATCAAAACCCAGAATGTGACCCTCCTTCTAAAGCATCTGTTTAAGTTTTATAACCACCAAGACATCCCCTGGGTGACTATGATCTGGGATACCTATTACACGGGGAAATTACCGCATGCAATGGAACTAGTTGGCTCTTTCTGGTGGCGCGACGTAATGCAGCTTAGTGATGTGTTCCATGGGATCACCAGAGTCACTTTGGGCAATGGATCCTCCTCCCTGTTCTGGAAAGATGCCTAGTTCGATGACCGTGATGCCCCCCTAATGGAGATCTTCCCCAGAGCTTTCTCTTTCTGGTTGAACGAAGATGAGCCTTCTGTTAATGTTCTAACAGCTGCGGACCTGAGCTTGATCTTCTACCTGCCGCTATCCACACAAGCTAGAGAGGAGGTCAGAGAAATCCAACAAGGATTGATGCATGTGGTTCTTGACAGGGAATGCAACGATACCTGGGAGTGCATCCTTGGTGGGGAATTCTCCTCCAAGAGATACAATGATCACTGCTTCAGAGAAACGGTTGCTGATGATGCCTTTGGCTGGCTATGGAAGGCTAAGAGTCCGATTAAATTCAAAATGTTTGGTTGGCTGCTATTGGTTGATCGCCTAAAACTAGGAACATGCTGAAACGTAGACACTTTGTCGTGGCGGGTAACACTTACACATGCATGCTCTGCCAGCACCCTCCTGAGGAAACAGTTGAGCACCTCTACTTCACCTGCCCGTTTAGCCAAGAATGCTGGGACAAGGTTGGCATGCTTTGGACAAGCCTTGGGAATAGGCTCACTTTGCTGCATGCTGGCAGGGAGCATTGGCGGCGACCACTGTTCATGGACATCTTCTTAATGGATGCATGGAGCCTGTGGAAAGAGAGAAATAATATACACTTCAGAGGGATTCCACACTCTTTTGGTTCATGGTTGGATAGATTCAAAGAGCTTTTGGCCTTGTTGGTTCACAATTGTAGGGAGGAACTGCGTCCTTTCCGAAACACTTACATACAAGACTTGTAGTTTTGTTGAAGTAGCATTCGAAGATACATGGCCGGGGGCCACAAAAAACCCACATGTAACAAATGTTGTAATTGGTTCTCTGTGAGTAATACAAGCCTCTCCCACTGTCGTTCATATTAGAAAAAACAAAAATTGTTGGGTCTTTAAACATGTCGGTAAGCTAAACACCGAACATAAGGGGAAAGGGCCGCCTAGTGAGGATGACGATGAGCCTCTCCCAACGAACACAGGGGGGGAAAAGAAATCCCCCCCGAGGTAAAAACTCTGAATATGATCTACGTCACTCATATCCCTAAGCGGGAGCGCAAGCGTGCACTAAGGGACCTCTACGCCATAGAGCCAGTCGCCAAAAAATTCAACCGATGTTCAACCTGTCTGATCACTTTTGATCACAGGGAGCATCCGACCAGTATCCGTCATGGAGGTCCGGCAGCATTGGTCCTTGATCCAATCATCGACGGATTCCATCTCACGAGAGTCCTCATGGACAGTGGCAGTAGGCTTAACCTGCTTTATCAGGACACTATCCGTAAAATGGGTACTGATCTGTCAAGGATCAAGCCTACTAAAACCACCTTTAAAGGAGTAATACCCATGCAGAGGCCTGCTGCACAGGGTCAATAATGCTGGAAGTAGTCTTTGGCTCGCCGGATAATTTCCGAAGCGAAGATTTGATCTTCGACATCGTCCCCTTTCGCAGTGGTTATCATGCACTGCTCGGATGAACTGCTTTCACCGTTTCAATGCAGTCCTGCACTACGCTTATCTAAATCTCCAGATGCCCAGACCACGCGGTGTTATAATAGTTAATGGAAATATGGAGCTCTCCCTCTGTACTGAGGAGCATACCGCGGCTCTCGCTGCTGAGGTACAGGGTGGCATTATCAAGCCGAATACTTTGTCGGCAATCACGCCCCGGGACACTGTCAAACAAGTCTGGTCTACCCTGCAGAGCGATAGTTCGGTTCATCCAGAGCTGGACTAGCAATTTGGCCTCCATCAAAAACCCCATCTAATCATGGCATACGTACCGCGCGAACATAACTACGCATTAAAAATACCATAGGCAAGGACGGAGGCACACTAAGGACATGGTCCACAATATGGCTCGACCCTATTCGGACCTTAATATTCTTCCTTTTTTTCTCTTTTCTCTTTTTTATTTTTCAGGTTCTTTAAAACCCAAATCACTTTTCGGTGGTACAAAGGGCCCTTTCCCAGGCCCCTTATGTATACACGATCGTTGATCCTCTCAAAGGATCCTACACGAAGGTGAAAAGCGGCGCAGACGTGCGGCAGGGTGTCCAAAGGATCTTCAAGACCACCTTTTTTAGGACCTGTATACATCTTTCCCTTGTTCTCAAATTCTTGGCATGTAAAATACCCTTGATGATAATGGAATTCTCGATAAGAGCACGTTTTGACGTATCAATCAGACTATAGCGGGAACAATTTTTGTTCAACCCTATTCGGTACTGGCTTATTTCCTAATTTGTATTCCGTCTTCATGACAGATTGACATATACACCTCGACATTAATTGCCAGGGGCTCTATTCGACCACATATATTTTTCAAAAACAAAAAGTTCGAACTCTTTTATAGTATACTTAGGTGTCCACCCAGTCACGTGCCTAAGGCATCCAAGTTCGGATAGCCGCACACGCACCAGGGGCTAGCTCATAGTCCCATTGTCAAACTGTAAGTGCATCTAGTGCCACCCCTAGTTGGTTTTGGAGTGTTGACGACAAACATGGTTGAGGGACTAATGTGTTTGTGAGAATTGCAGGATAACACAGGTAGAAGTCCCTCATTGATTCGGTTTTCCTACTGGAGATGACCCCTAAAAATGTATGAAGACATTGAAGTCAAAGGTGGTATGTGAAGACATTGACATTGAAGACTATGACAAGAGAAGACATCACGTGAAGACTATGGAGCACGAAGACTTAGTTGTTTCGTCGTTCTTTTTCTTCTTTGTTGAGTCATAGGAACCACCGTACTGTTAAGTGGGGTCCAAGTGAACCAGTCAGAATGACTGAAGTGATGCTTAACCAAAATCCTATGTCTTCGAGAGAAGACAATGAGAGCAAATCTTAACCAGAGCTGGATAAGTCAGCTTTGCTTGTAGCTCAAGTAAAGTTGCCCTGTGTGTTTGAAATCTAACCGTTGGAACACGTGTCAATTCCTTAGCGACCCAGGGTCATTTCGGACAAATCAGGTCGGGTTGCCTAGTGGCTATAAATAGCCCACCCCTACACCATAAATTGGTTGGCTGCTTAGAGTTAGTGAACGGCTTTTGTCATTTGAGAGCAACCCACCTCGAAGCCTTTGAGAAAGAAATCCTTGCGAGGATAAAGCCCTAAACACCCAGAGCCAAGGAGTGTTAGGAATCACTTAAGTCTTCTTGTCTGTGTGATCTGATGACTTATTACACTTGAGGACTCTGAATCCTCTAGCCGGTTAAAGGTCGCATTCTAAGCATCCAAGAGTCATTGTAGATCGCCGGTGAAGGAAGTCTGTGAAGGTTTGGAAGTCTACCGCTGCTGGAATCAGCTACTTTGCCATCAGCCAGCTCTTTGTCGTCTGCTAGCAGACGGCAAAGAAGCTCTTTGCCATCAGCTACCCAAAAGCAGACGACAAAGA
>NC_057803.1:283901893-283902435 GCF_018294505.1 Triticum aestivum | reverse complement strand
GCCACTACCGCCCGGCGCCGCCGCCCCAGGCCGCCCGCCCCCCTCCTCCACCGGCCACCTCCTCCACCGGCCCTGCCCCAGGTGAGCTCTCCTCCTCTTTTTTTCCTTTTTTCTTCTGTTTTTTAGTTTTAGGTTTATGTTTAGTTTAGATTTAGTTTTAGTTTTAGTTTTAGTTTTAGGTTTAGTTTTAGTTTTAGTTTAGTTTTAGGTTTAGGTTTAGTTTTTTCCTTTTTTCTGTGTTTTTAGTTTTAGGTTTATGTTTAGTTTAGATTTAGTTTTAGTTTTAGGTTTAGGGTTAGGTTTAGTTTAGTTTTAGGAAAGAAGAAGAAGAAAAAAAGAGGAGAGGAGGAGAAGAAGATGAGGAAAAAGGAAAGGAAGAAGAAGAAGAGGAGGACGAGAAGAAAAAAGATGAAGAGGAAGAAGAAGAAGAAAAAAGAGGAGAGGAGGAGAAGAAGAAGAGGAAAAAGGAAAGGAGGAAGAAGAGGAAGAAGAAGAGGAAGAAGGAAAAAAAGGAAGAAAAGGAAGAAAAGGAAGAAGAGGAA
>NC_057803.1:283583323-283592872 GCF_018294505.1 Triticum aestivum | reverse complement strand
CGGCGAGCTCCCGCGGCGGAGGTGGCGGAGCGCGGCCGGCTCGGGAGGAGAAGGGCGCGGGGCGCGTGGTCGGAGGCTTCGGGCCGTGGGGGCCCTCCCTGGGCCTCCCGGGCCGCGCGGTGGGAGGCGGCGGCGAGGACATGTGGCGGGCGGCGGTTGGTTGGGGCGCGGCGGCGGATGCGTCCGGCCTGAATCGGACACATCCGGCGGCGAGGAGACCGGTTTTAGGGTTTCGGGGGAGAAGGAGATCCGAAATACGGGGGGTCTATTTATAGGCATAGGGGGAGCTAGGAGAGTCCAAATGAGGTGCGGTTTTCGGCCACGCGATCGTGATAGAACGCTCTAGGTGATGGAGCAGAGTTAGGTGGGTTTTGGGCCAACTTAGAGGGGTGTTGGGCTGCAACACACATGAGGCCTTTTCGGTCCCTCGGTTAACCGTTGGAGTATCAAACGAAGTCCAAATGGTACGAAACTTGACAGGCGGCTACCGGTGGTAAACCCAGGCCGCTTGGCAAGTCTCGGACCAATCCGGAAATGTTTAATTTCCACACACGAAAGAAAGCTAGAATTGACCACCGGAGGAGAACGAAGCACCGGAATGCAAAACGGACAACGGGGAAAATGCTTGAATGCATGAGATGAACACGTATGCAAATGCAATGCACATGATGACACGATATGAGATGCATGACAACAATAACAACACACGGAGACAAAGACCCGAACCCGAGAAAATAAAATAACTTAACGCCGAAAACGGCAAGAGTTGGAGTACAAATTGGGAAAGTTACATCTGGGGTGTTACAACACTCCACCACTACAAAAGGATCTCGTCCCGAGATCTAGGACTGAAAGAACACCGGGTACTCAGAACGGAGGTGATCCTCGCGTTCCCAGGTAGCTTCACGGTCGGAATGTTGTGACCACTTGACTTTGAGAAATTTGATTGACTTGTTGCGAGTCTTGCATTCAGTCTCTTCAAGAATAGCAACTGGGTGCTCACGATAGGAGAGATCTTCTTGGAGCTCAATGTCCTCGAAGTTTACGGTGCGGTCAGGAGTCTTGAAGCACTTTCGAAGCTGAGAGACATGGAACACATCATGAACATTTGCAAAGTATGAAGGAAGCTCGAGTTGATAGGCGAGGTCGCCTCTCTTGCTGACAATCTTGAAAGGTCCCATGTATCTAGGGGCAAGCTTCCCTTTGATACCGAAGCGACGAGTACCTTTCATAGGAGAGACGCGGAAATACACATGATCTCCGATCTCGAAAGCCAAATCACGGTGCTTACTGTCATAGTAGCTCTTCTGGCGGGATTGGGCTGCTTTGAGGTTATCACGAATGACTTTGCACATTTCTTCTGCCTCTGTGATTAAGTCATTACCCAAAAGCTGACGTTCACCGATTTTAGACCAGTTGAGAGGGGTACGGCACTTCCCGCCATACAGAATTTCAAATGGGGCCTTGCCCGAACTTGCTTGAAAACTGTTGTTGTAGGAGAATTCAGCATAAGGAAGACAATCCTCCCACTTCATGCCGAAGGAGATCACACAAGCCCTGAGCATATCTTCAAGAATCTGGTTGACACGCTCGACTTGACCGCTAGTTTGAGGATGGAAAGCTGTGCTGAAGCGGATGTTGGTGCCCATGGCCTTCTGAAAAGAATCCCAAAACTTCGAGGTAAAGATGCTGCCACGATCTGAAGAGATCACTTGTGGAATACCGTGTAGAGAGACAATACGAGAGGTATAGAGTTCCGCCAATTGAGCTGCAGTGATCGACTCTTTGATAGGCAGAAAGTGAGCCACTTTGGTGAGTTTGTCGATGACAACGAATATAGCATCATTGCCACGCTTGGACTTTGGAAACCCAGTCACGAAGTCCATTTCAATGTGGTCAAACTTCCATTCTGGAATGGCAAGAGGTTGGAGGAGACCTGCTGGCCTTTGGTGTTCTGCCTTCACTCTTCTGCAGACATCACATTCATTCATGAATTGAGCGATCTCGCGCTTCATTCCAGTCCACCAATAAGCTTGCTTGAGGTCCTGATACATCTTCGTGCTCCCAGGGTGGATGGAGAGGAGAGAATTGTGAGCCTCGTTCATGATCACCTTATGAAGGTCACCTTTGGGTACAACAATACGATCCTCGAAGAAGAGAGTGTCCTTGTCATCAAGGCGGTAGCACTTGTACTTGGACTGCCTCTTGGCAATCCCAATCTTCACCTTTTTCACCATAGCATCAAGAAGCTGGGCTTGGCGAATCTTGTCTTCCAAGGTAGGAGAGACTTGAAGGTTGGCGAGGAATCCTTGAGGAACAACTTGCAGGTTAAGTTTGCGGAAGGCTTCACAAAGCTCAGGTTGATAAGGCTTAAGAATCAGAGTGCTGCAATAAGCTTTTCTGCTCAAAGCGTCAGCAATCACATTGGCCTTGCCTGGAGTATACTCGATACTCGGATTATACTCTTGAATCATTTCGACCCATCGAGTTTGCCTGAGGTTGAGATTAGGCTGAGTGAAAATGTACTTGAGACTCTTGTGATCAGTGAAAATGTCCACTTTTCTTCCCAATAGAAGATGTCTCCAAGTCAAAAGAGCATGCACAACTGCCGCCAACTCGAGATCACGAGTGGGGTAGTTCTTCTCATTAGGCTTCAACTGGCGAGATGTATAAGCAACAACTTTCTTCTCTTGCACCAAAACTGCACCAAGACCTTGGAGAGAGGCATCACAAAATACCTCGTATGGCTTGGATTCATCAGGCGGAGTCAGAAATGGAGCAGTGATCAATTTCTCTTTCAAAGTGTTGAAAGCAATGTCACACTCCGGAGACCAAACGTACTTGACGTGCTTCTGGAGAAGATTAGAGAGAGGCTTTGCGATCTTAGAAAAGTTTTCAACGAATCTTCAGCAATAGCTTGCGAGACCGAGGAAGCTACGGAGTTGCTTCACGTTCTGAGGAGGTTCCCAATTCACAATTGCAGACACCTTCTCAGGATTCACAACAATGCCCTTGGCAGAGATGATATGACCAAGATAAAGCACCTCATCGAGCCAAAATTCACACTTGGAGAACTTGGCGTAGAACTGATGTTCCCTGAGGTTATCAAGAACCAAACGCAAGTGCTTGGCATGATCTTCCTTGTTCTTGGAGAAAACCAGAATGTCGTCGAGATAGACCAAAACGAAGTCATTTGTGTAGGCGTTGAAGATGAAGTTCATCATGCGAGAGAATGTCGGAGGAGCATTGACGAGGCCAAAAGACATGACAGTGTATTCATATGAACCAAAGCTTGTCCTGAAAGCCATCTTGGGAATATCTTGCTCACGAATTCGAATCTGATGATAACCCATACAGAGATCAAGCTTGGAGAATACTCGAGCACCTTTGAGTTGTTCGAACAGCTCATTGATGTTGGGAAGTGGGTATTTGTTCTTGATGGTCTTCTTGTTCACTGGCGGTAATCAACACAAAGTCGGTCCGTTCCATCCTTCTTCTTCACAAAAAGAACACCACAACCCCACGGAGAAGAACTAGGCCGGATGAGACCCATTTTCTCTTGAATATTGAGTTGCTTCTTCAGCTCCTTCAACTCTTCAGGTCCGAGCTTGTAAGGACATTTGCACACAGGTTCCGTACCAGGCTCAAGATCAATAACAAATTCAACTGGCCGGTGTGGAGGCATTCCTGGAAGCTCCTCTGGAAAGACGTCCTGATATTCGCAAACGACTGGAATTTGAGAGATGGCATCCAATTCGCCCTTCTCATTGAGAGAAAACTGACGGATGGTATCATCACGAGCGGCAAAGACAATAACATTCTCAGACAAATGAGTCAATTGAATCTGCCTGGCTGCACAATCAAGCTGAGCCTTGTGCTTAGAAAGCCAATCCATTCTGAGAATAAGATCAATATCCGAGTCGCCAAGAACATTTGGAGAGGACAAGAACTTATAGTCACCCAAAGTGATTGTAACATCCGGAACGCATACTCAAGATGTCATTTGACGGGCCGGAGAGACAATAGCCAACGGTTTCGGTAACACTTGAGTAACAAAATCATGCTTAGATGCAAAAGGTCTCAAGATGAAACAATGCGATGCACCAGTGTCAGAAATAACTTTTGCGGGAATATCATTAACAGGAAGGTTACCCATGATCACATCTGACGAGTCCTCTGCCTGAGCTGCATTCATCAAATTGACCTTGGCGTGCTTGGGGTTATGCTTGACCACAGCTGTACTTGCCGATCTGGCAGGAGGAGGAGGAGGAAGACGCCTCTGGTCGAAACACTTGTTGGCATAGTGACCCTTCTGTTGGCACTTGTTGCACGTGACCTCTGAAAGCGGACGGTGATACGGAGCACTCGATCTTGGAGCTTGAGACGAAGTCTTGTTCTGAAAGCCAGGGTTGGGTGGGTGGGAAGAATCACTGCCACTTTTACTCTTCTGCTCATACGGCTGACGGAACGGAGGAGGAGGAAGCCAATACTTCTGCTGCTTGGCCACTTGAGTAGAGGAAGAAGGAGTAACATCTCTGACTCGCTTCTTGGAAGCATCACACCTCAACTGAGCAGCCTCTTGTTTCAATGCCATGTTGTAGAACTCATCGTATCTCAAGGGCTCGAAGAGGACAAGAGCTAGCTGAATTTCTTCTCTGAGACCACCCCTGAACTGATATATCATGATCTTCTCATCAGGGACGTCTTGCTTGGCAAAGCGGGCGAGCTTCTGGAACAACTTGTTGTAGTCATAGACAGACAAAGAGCCTTGCTTCAGGTTGCGGAATTCCTCACGCTTGCTTTTAACCACGCTCTGGGGAATATGATGAGCTCGGAAATCTCGACGAAAATCATCCCAAGTGATAACACGTCCACCTCTGGAATCCTTGTACTGCTAGAACCATTCTGCAGCTTGATCTTTGAGTTGGAAGGAAGCGAACTTAACAAAGTCCTCAGGCCTGACATTACTGCACTCGAAATGCTTGCACAGATCCACTAGCCAATCGTCAGCATCGGTTGCCTCAACACAATTGCTGAAAGTCTTTGGCCCGTTAGCAAGGAACTGGTTGAGTGTAGCAAAGTGATTCTGATTGCTGCCTTGATTCCCTTGGTTGCCTTGATTGCGCTCTTGAAGAATTTGCATGATCAACTGTGTGTTTGCATTGGTTGCGGCCATCACAGCTTGCCATGCCTCCGGAGGAGGTGGAGGTGGTGGCAGATCAGGATTCGGAGTCGTGCGCGCTGGAGGAGCCATCCTGAAGAGGTTGACCACCATTAGCACATTGACAGACAAATATTGAAGCTGAATCCAACGGAATGAAAATTGCAACATATAGTCTTCACATCCGAACAAAATGAACGAATGCATTCCTCTTGAAATGGTCATATATCCATAAATTGAGAAGCCACGAAGAATTAAGGTAGAGAAATAAATCAACAAGGTACGGATCAAGAACGAATACTCGGTAAGAAATCCCAATCTCAAACCAATATCCGTGGAAGAAGAACTAGAGCTACAAGAATTCCCACCTATGAAACTCCCGAACCTTTCCGGTTATGCAATCAGGTGTTGGGGATACAGGGGAAGCATAATATCTCACCCAAACTAGCAAATCCTACATCCAGCTTTATCCATCCTTCAACACATAACCAAGAAACCTTCGGAAACCATCTACCTCAACCTTCGAAAAGCATCCGTTATACAAGTTATGGCGATACTCCCGAACTCCCGCCCCAGTACTAGGTGGCGTCGAGGTTATCTCACCAACGAACTGCATAAAAGAGATTTTCGATGTCGGCGTACTAAACTCAGGTATTCCAGAACTGCAACGATAAAATTATGATGACAACACCTCAGAGCTCAACTCCCCGGGACACTTCCACTAAACCCCTGACAGGAGGCACCAAGACAATGTTCTCATCATAAAACCATCGGAACGATTCTAAGATACCCGCGTGATCCTAAAATTTTTTTAGTGAAATTTGAGAATAGAAGGGTCAAAACTCTACATCAGGATGCCTTACCAGAGCGATGAGGAGACTGGGAAGTAAAAAGAATTCCTAAACTCTCCGATATATAATTCCTAAATGACTCAAAACATTTTTCTAGACACAACTCGGCTGCTAAAAACGATCAAGCAATGGGGCTCCTAAGGTCGGGGAAGGCTCTGATTACCAACTTGTAACACCCTCGATGCGACTATATCTCCCACGTGTCGAGGCACGACTTAGAGGCATAATCGCGTTGAAGGCCTATGTCGCAAGTTAGGCAATCTTCACAACATCCCATGTAGTATAATAATGAAAGGGGAGATAACATAGTTGGCTTACACTCGCCACGTCAATCAAGTACATAAATAACATTACATCATCCAAACACTCATGGCCCGACTACGGCGCCAAAATTAAAGATAACCCAACAAGCGACACGGTCCCAATTACCCCCAACTAGGCACCACTACTGATCATCGGGAAAGGAAACATAGTAACGTTGAGAGTCCTCATCGAACTCCCACTTGAGCTCAAATGCGTCTCCTGGAGCGGAATCATCATGCCCTGCATCTGGTGTAATAGTAATCTGTGAGCCACAGGGACTCAGCAATCTCGCACCCTCGCGATCAAGACTATTTAAGCTTATAGGTAAGGCAAGGTAAATATGTGGAGCTGCAGCAAGCGACTAGCAAATATGGTGGCTAACTTATTCGCAAAAGAGAGCGAGAAGAGGAGGCAAAGCGCGAGCGAGAAACTAGAGAGGAACCTGCGCAAACATTACTCCAACACCGTGTCCACTTCGCGGACTCCGCCAAGAAGAGGCCATCACGGTAACACACTCAGTTGATTCATTTTAATTAATTAAGGTTCAAGTTATCTTCAACCGGACATTAACAAATTCCCATCTGCTCATAACCGCGGGCACGGCTTTCGAAAGTTCAAATCCCTGCATGGGAGTCCCAACTTAGCCCATGACAAGCTCTCATGGTCAACGAAGGAATAGACCTCCTCCCAAGACGTTCCGATCAGACTCGGTATCTCGGTAATTCAAGACACTTTGACAGGTTAAAACAAGACCAGCAACACCGCCCGAATGTGCCGACAAATCCTGATAGGAGCAGCACATATCTCTTTCTCAGGGCACAATCGGATAAGCAATCCGTACAACTAAAACCAGCCCTCGAGTTTCCCCTAGGTGGCGCTGCAAGGGGCTCTAGGTTGGACCAACACTCAGAGAAGCACTGGCCCGGGGGGGTTAAAATAAGATGACCCTCGGGCTCCGAAAACCCAAGGGGAAAAGAGGCTAGGTGGCGAATGGTAAAACCAAGGTTGGGCATTGCTAGAAAAGCTTTAATCAAGGCGAACTGTCAAGGGGTTCCCATTATAACCCAACCGCGTAAGGAACGCAAAAATCCAGGAACATAACACCGATATGATGGAAACTAGGGCGGCAAGAGTGGAACAAAACACTAGGCGAGAGGCCGAGCCTTCCACCCTTAACCAAGTGTATAGGTGCATTAAGATAACAAGATAATATAATGATATCCCAACAAGTAATAAATGTTCCAACAAGGAACGGCCTTCAATCTTCACCTGCAACTAGCAACGCTATAAGAGGGGCTGAGCAAAGCGGTAACATAGCCAATCAATGGTTTGCTAGGACATGGTGGGTTAGAGGTTTTAACATGGCAATTTGGGAGGCTTGAAGGCAAGTGGTAGGCATCATAGCATTGGCATAGCAAAAGAGCGAGCAAACTAGCATAGCAAAGATAGTAGTGATTTCGAGGGTATGATCATCTTGCCTGCACAGTTGTCAGAGGTGACTGGATCCTCGAAAGCAAACTCAACGGGCTCCTCGTTAGTGAACTCATCTCCCGGCTCTACCCAAACAAGACAAACAAGGAACAAGGATACAATCAACCACGTGCAAGGATCAAGCAATATGATGCAATGATGATATGCTATGCGGGATGCGATGCGGGATGCGAAATGCAAGATATGACAGGAAATGTGTGAACCTGGCCTCAACTTGGAAAACCAAGTGTGCCAATGGAAAGATGAGACGAAATCGCTTGAAAACGATATAAAGAACGCCGGAATCGGAGTTACGGTTTGGAAATGGCAAGCGATTCAAAAATGACACCGGTGTGCGATTTACAGCAAGTAGCCATGTAATGCAATGAGATGAACATGCTACAGCACCCAAACATGACAACAAAATACATGGCAGGGATGCATTCAAGATGCTTAACAAAAGTCTAGCACTGAGCTACGTCCAATTCATCCATTAACAGGTTCAAACAAGCATGGCAAAAATGCATATGACAAATAGATTTCAGACTTAGTGATATTAACACTTGTCTGGAATCTCAGATCAGATAGCACTTTTCAGAGCAACAAAACTACATGCTACAGGACCTGAACATGACAAAGTAAAAAATGGCACAGAGCTACTCAAAGAGCTTAACAAAAGTCCCTTAGTGACCTTGAGCCAAAAGGGATCAGAAAATACAATTACAAGCACGTGAACATAGCAAAAACATAATCAGTTTTCAGACTTTGTGAAAACTGGCACATGCTGAAACATAACTCAAGTAGGCATGTTTACGAGCTCGATGCACTCACTACGGTGCAAGTCATGACAATATAAGCATACATCCATCAAGAAGCCACAAAATGCAAGCTAGACATGGCAAGAACAATAGCATAGCATGCACGGATCAACTACAACATCATCGGCAAAATTGCAAACAAGTTGACAATCTGCCCAGATTCACAAAGTAGCAAAAGTAGAGCTCGATTGACTCAAGCTAGGGTGCTCCATAATTGCAAAAAAACATGGATGGATATATCACTACAAGATTAACAAAACATCATTACTGGTCATCCTCAAAAGAGGCACAGATCACTAGGAAACAACATGAACATATGGCATCATGAGATAAACAGATCAAGGACTTAGTGGAATTGCTGAGTCCCTGAAATCAGAATTAGCAAGTGCACCACTTTGCAAGCTTGCACAAGTCACCACACACATCACAAAAATACATGGGTTGCACCTCTGGAAAGATGACAACACCCTTAACAAAACACATGTAGAGCATCAGGGCATATCATGCACACAATAATCATGGCAAAAATGACAAAAACCTAAACGGAGTAGCAGATCTGACAATTAACTCAAATAGCCATCTTCTAACAGCATTCCGGGCATCAAGATGACCTCAAATGAAAATGATGCAATGTAATGAAATGATGTACTCTCTGAGATGAACATTTTGATATGCTATATGCCCAAATCGGAGCTACGGATGCAAAGTTACGGGGCTACGAACATGAGCACTTGGACTAGAAAAATCTCCGGGACTTGGACAAAAAAATCAACCTCTAGGGTTACTGTTCACGGATCTGGATCGGATCTCGCGAAGGCACTGTAGCACGGCGGTGCGGAAGCCGAGGGATGACGGCGCCGGAGTTGGAGGTCGCTGGCGAGGTGGAAGCGGCGCGGGGCGGCTGTCGGAGGGCGCGGTGGAGGCGGCGCGGGGCGGCGGTCGGAGG
>NC_057803.1:283548439-283583060 GCF_018294505.1 Triticum aestivum | reverse complement strand
GCGGGGGCCCTCCCTGGGCCTCCCGGGCCGCGCGGTGGGAGACGCTGGCGAGGACACGTGGCGGGCGGCGGTTGATTGGGGCGCGGCGGCGGACGCGTCCGGCCTGAATCGGACACGTCCGGCGGCGAGGAGACCGGTTTTAGGGTTTCGGGGGAGAAGGAGATCCGAAATACGGGGGGGGGTCTATTTATAGGCATAGGGGGAGCTAGGAGAGTCCAAATGAGGTGCGGTTTTCAGCCACGCGATTGTGATCGAACGCTCTAGGTGATGGAGTAGAGTTAGGTGGGTTTTGGGCCAACTCGGAGGGGTGTTGGGCTGCAACACACATGAGGCCTTTTCGGTCCCTCGGTTAACCGTTGGAGTATCAAACGAAGTCCAAATGGTACGAAACTTGACAGGCAGTCTACCGGTGGTAAACCCTAGCCGCTTGGCAAGTCTCGGTCCAATCCGGAAATTTTTAATCTCCACACAGGAAAGAAAGCTAGAATTGACCACCGGAGGAGAACGAAGCGCCAGAATGCAAAACGGACAACGGGGAAAATGCTCGAATGCATGAGCTGAACACGTATGCAAATGCAATGCACATGATGACATGATATGAGATGCATGACAATGATAACAACACACGGAGACAAAGACCCAAACCCGAGAAAATAAAATAACTTCACGCCGAAAACGGCAAGAGTTGGAGTACAAATTGGGAAAGTTACATCCGGGGTGTTACACCCCCCCAGTCCTTCTCTCCCTCTCCCTCTCCCTCTTCCTTCTTCTCCTACTCCAACTAGGAAGGGAGTAGGACTCCCCCCTTGGGTGCACCCTATGAGGGCCGGCCATCTCCTCCTCCCCTCCTTTATATACGGGGGAGGGGGCACCCCATAGACACATAAGTTGATTGTTTAGCCGTGTGCGGTGCCCCCCTTCATAGAATTCCACCTCGGTTATATCGTTGTAGTGCTTAGGTGAAGCCCTGCATCGGTAACTTCATCATCACCGTCATCACGCAGTCGTGCTGACGAAACTCTCCCTCGGCCTCAACTGGAGCAAGAGTACGAGGGACGTCATCGAACTGAATGTGTGCAGATCGCGGAGGTGTCGTGTGTTTGGTACTTGATCGGTTGGATCGCGAATACGTTCGACTATATCAACCGCGTTTCATAATGCTTCCGCTTTCGGTCTATGAGGGTATGTAGACATACTCTCGCCCTCTCGTTGCTATGCATTTCCTAGATAGATCTTGCATGATCGTAGGAATTTTTGTGAAATACTATGTTCCCCATCAATGCAAACGCTCGCCACCTACAGATTCATGCTCAGAATATGATCCTAACAGTGATTCTGAGCTAGAGGGAGACCTTAGTCAATGTAGCTCCCTAGTGGAGGAGTTAGAGGCAGGTGATCTATCTTATTCACCCACAAGGTGCTTGCTCTAACATTCCAAGGTTATATTGGACACACATATCTTGCAACTGATGTTTTGCATTGCTTCTACTTTGTTACAGTACAGTTAGCTTAGTTTACACATCATGTATGTGAATATGCCCTGCCTATCCATTTTCAGTAAATATTCCATCTGTTATCATACCATATTTATCCATTCAAATGATGTTCTTGTGTATCACATGTTCAAAAGGAAGATGGCAATTGCTGATCACGGAGGAGCACGAGCAAAGCATTTGGAAAAGGTAGTGACACATGATAAATCAAATAGCCCATTAGGTGTAGTTGCAATATCACCTGACCCACAAAACATGGCCCCAACTCTAGCAGACTCTATCCCTACTACACTGGTCATTTCTGATGCCCCGACTCAGCAGACCCCAACTGCAGCAAACAGTATGATGATGCCAGTTGACATAGCACTAGCTCTACGACGCAAAACCCCCATTCCAGCGAAGAGTATACCAAATCCAGTTGCCAAATCCCTTTCTGAACCAGAGAGATCCCCAATTGCAGCAAGTAGGACCCCTGTTCCATTTCTTCACAGTTTAGAAGACAAAGCTTATATTGTTGTGAGGAACTTTTTGCGCATCTTTCCTTCATGGAAAGATTATACCGCAGACACAGAACAATTTCCAGTCTTCCTTCGCAACTTACTCGTAAGTAATGTACTAATGTTATTCATGGTAATTACTTCATATGTTTCTGCTAATAGAAGACACAAGATTTCATTCTTTTAAATAGGCAAGGACCAAACTGGATTGTCAAGATGAGCAAGGGTTGGTTGCGCTTTTCAAGTACTCGTTGATGAAGTATCGTACCTACCTGAGGCAAGCACACTTCGATGGCAAGCCTCTAAACGAAATTTCTGTAAAGTCTCCGATGCTACATTTATCAGACAGTGACTGGAATAATCTTGTTACACATTGGTCTCATCTGCAGCGTAAGGTACTATCTATGATATTACATCACAATTTAAACTACATTTTTGCATTTTCCTTAATGTCTCACTTGTACGAAAACTGGTAGCAGAAGAACATTCATTCTCAAGGCACCACGGAATCTCGCAACTATACTATACACTGCATATCTCTTGTGAGTACCTCTTGCCCTGTATGACCATACTTACTTTCATAGTTGTTTGATTATGTAGCATCACTGCACATGTTAGCCTCGTTAACGTCCATTTGGTGGACATTATAAGATCCGTATGGACTCTTACATAAATTTAGAATCAACCCAATGCTTTTGAAGAGGTTTAGCTCTACAGTCCTCTTGTAAGGACTAAACGTCGTCTATCACTGTACTTACATTAACAGCTACTCCCTCCGTCCCATAATATAAGAACATTTTGTATAGTACACCCGTGTTCAAAACACTCTTGTATTATGGGAAGAGGGATTGGTTCATTGTGTAGCATTCTACATCTTATCTCCCTCGCCCACCATTTACTAAAAAATATCAGATCTATATTTAATCTTACCAAAAAGTTGAATACATAGACAATGTCAGTGCAGAAGTGTAGCCCATTGGCCATTGCTCTTGTCGGTACATTTTGTCCTATAACGCTTGTATTTATAGGGATTGGTAGTTGATTATGTAGCATCAATCTGCATCTCATCTTCATTATCCACTATCCCTTCCATTATTATCATATCAATAATTACTCTCTACAAAATGTGGAGTACAGGCAATGCTTATGAAGAAGATTCTGTGCTGAAATTCTTGAGTTATCCTTCCCTTGACATGGAGAAGGGCATTATAAAGCCGGTTTTAACTGATAATGTAAGTTAGTTCTTCTAAAGCCTTTATCCCCAACTTCTATTTAATTTTCTCATACTCCTTATCGTTAACTGCTGTTTAGTTTATTGTTTCTATCGAAATGCATGTTCGCAACAACTGTAAGTTCCAAGTTTTACTTGTAAAACTAAATTCCTTATTCATACCATGCACATTACTCAATACTCCCTACATGTATGCTTGTTTTTGTGGATCTATAATCCAGTGTGTGGTGAAGCAGCCCACGTTTGCACCTTGTCATCTCCTGTTTTATTTTACTAATGTGGCTGATGATATGAACAGCATGCCATGCACTTTAATCAAAATAGATATAATGATTGTCTTTGCCCTTCATCTATGCTTGTTATGTTTACATGGTAATCCAGTAGTGTGGTGAAGCTCCCCGCATTATGAGCAATGCCAAATTATGCTATTGATATTTTGAAGTTACTCTTTATTTTCTAATTTGAAATTGGATGGAATTGACAGCACAGTTATCATCTTTGTTTATACACATGCAAAACATGTCATCTCTCTGCTTGTTTTAGGGTGATATGCTTGATGGCATGCACAAGTCTGCTAAAGGCTGTGAGACAAACCCAACATATATTGCAGCAAAGAAGGCAAAACATCTTGAAGATAGCGAGACAACCCCAAAGTCTTGTGTTGATGCAATGTTCATGTTACTTGATGCTAGCAGTCAGACAAGCTCACATAATTCGTTGTCTGAATCAGTTCGACTTCTTCAGTCCCAAGTTCTAGCAGAAAGGCATTCTACAGCTCAACTTCGACTTGAAGTCCTATCTTTAAGAAAGATTGCAGATAACACCAATGAGAACCTCATTGCTAAATAGCTACACCTGGAAGCTATGACTGACATGCTACACCGGTCTCACCGCCTTGCTCAGCAGCTTGCGCAGTAGTTTCCCCGCAAGGCTAACCTTTATTGAGCTGTCTTGGAAGTTGTTTTAGTTCAGTATTATTTTGTTACGCTACAATGGTGCCTAGTTTTTGTAATCTGCTTCTTCGTTGCGCTTTATCATCACTAGTGGCGAACTTCAATGCCTAGTGGATGTAATATACCATAAATCCTTTATTGTATAGTGTAGGTTTATTCTAAGTTACTATGTCGTAATTTCTTTATTATACAGAGTAGGTTTGTTCTTAATTCCTACTAGTTACTACCATTATTCACTATCTGAAAAAATATCTAATGTAGTCGACCGGGCAGAAACATTCGCCTCTAACGGGCCAGGTTTTTAGCGGTCCACAATTGGGTCGGCCTGCAACTTTCTTGGGCTCGAATGGCCATTGGGGCCTTCACACTTTGCGCTAGGCCCACAACTTACTCTGGCCTACATTTGGCCCAAATTTTAGTTGGGCCTTTTGTGGACCCAGTGCTTAGTTTGTCCCATGTAGCTTTCGGCCATTAACAGGCTGAATATTCTGCTAGCCTGTTATGGCCCAGAAGAAACCATGGGCCTTTAGCAGGCCGAAATGCATGTTGGGCCTCAATTTTCACTAGTCGTCGACGGGCCTTCAGCAGGCTGAAATGTAGACCGGGCCTTTTTTGGCCCAGTTATATGAAGGTCCGTTACCAGGCCGAAACATATCTCGGTCCTTAGTTGGCCCACTGATATCATGGGCCTTTAAGAGGCCAAAAGCTTAGTACAGGCATCAACTGGCCGAATTATATGACATGCCTTTAACATGCCCAAAGTCACATTGGGCTGAATTGTTGCTACCTTTATCCCGGACTGTTAGTGGGCCGGATGTCGCGTCGGACCATATGTGGCCCATGGGCAGCACGGGCCATTCCCAAGGCGAAAGACACACCAGGCTGAAATGGCCCCATGTCTACATCGGGCCTCTAACAAGCCGAAAGTCACTGGGCCGTAATTGATTCCAAATATTCGGTGAAAAATTAACGGGCTAGATCTAGCTTCAGGTCATAAATGGGCCATGTTTAAACAGGCCGCTATTGGGCTGGCCCACTAGTACCTAAGTAAGTACTACGGGCCTTTGACTGGGCTGGCCTTCTAACCTATATGGACCTCTTTTGGGCCCTGCAACATGTCGATGTATCATAGGCATGTCTCCTCCAATGGACGGACGACATCTGGCCCACCGAGGATCCGACACGTGTTTCCTCCAGTCAATGAGGATTTTACAAATGGGAAATGCCCATTGGTCCGGGCTATTAACGGGTTATCGGATCCAAACTGGAACCTGACAGCTTAATAGCGACCCGTTACGGTGGATGCCATGTGTCGGTCAGCCTTGACGAAAGCACTTCTATGACGCTTCCGTGATGATAATTTTCGTAATGTCATGGAACACTTGTACGACAGCACAGGTATGACTATCTTGATTCTATCATAAAATCATCATGGATGTACATGCGTGACAAAAAACATGACCTACTGTGACAAACACGTATCATCACAGAAGTGTATTTTTTTGTAGTGCAATACCATGTTCTCTTTGATGTCCTTGGAGATCTATTAGATGTAATACTCTTTTGCGGTGTGTTTGTCGAGATCCAATGAATTGTGGATTTATGATCAACTTATCTATGAATATTATTTGAATCTCCTATGAATTCTTATATGCATGATTTGATATCTTTGCAAGTCTCTTCGAACTATCGATTTGGTTTGGCCAACTAGATTGGTTTTTCTTGCAATAGGAGAATTGCTTAGCTTTGTGTTCAATCTTGCGGTGCTTGATCCCAGTGACAGAAGGGGAACCGACACGTATTGTATTGTTGCCATCGAGGATAACAAGATGGTGTTTTCATCATATTTCTTGAGTTTATCCCGCTACATCATGTCATCTTACTTAATGCATTAGTCTGTTCTTCATGAACTTAATACTCTAGATGCAGGCAGGAGTCGGTCGATGTGTGGAATAATAGTAGTAGATGCAGGCAGGAGTCGATCACCATGATACGGATGTGATGCCTATATTCATGACCATTGCCTTACATATCATCATAACTTTGCACTTTTGTATCAATTGCTCGGCAGTAATTTGTTCACTCACCATAATATTTTCTATCTTGAGAGAAGCCTCTAATGAAACCTATGCCCCCTGGTGTATTTTCCGTCATATAATCTTCTACTTTCCATCATATAAGTTTATGATCTACTATTTTAGTTTCCAATTTACTTTCTTTGCAATCTTTTACTTTTCGTTCCATAAACCAAAAATACCAAAAATATTACTTTACTATTTATCCATCTCTATCAGATGTCACTTTGCAAATAACCGTGAAGGGATTGACAACCCCTTTATCGCGTTGGGTGGAAGTTGGTGTTTGTTTGTGCATGTATTCGGTGACTTGAGCATTGTCTCCTACCGGATTGATACCTTGGTTCTCAAAACTAAGGGAAATACTTAGTCTACTTTGCAACATCACCGTTTCCTCTTCAAGGGAAAAACCAACGCAAGCTCAAGAAGTAGCAGCAAGCATCCTACCGCGACAGTGCAGTCAGGATGGTCCTCTTCATCAAAGATGATGGGCATGCACGACCACTTGAGAAGCATCTGAGATTCTGCAGCTAGCTCCATGGCATTGACTTGACGCACCCACTGAGGGAGTCCTGGATTAGGGGGTCTCCGGACAGCCGGACTATATCCTTTGGCCGGACTGTTGGACTATGAAGATACAAGATTGAAGACTTCGTCCCGTGTCCGGATGGGACACTACTTGGCGTGGAAGGCCAGCTAGGCAATAGGGATATGTATATCTCCACCCTTGTAACCGACCTTGTGTAACCCTAGCCCCCTCCGGTGTCTATATAAACCGGATGGTTTAGTCCATAGGACAACATACAATCTACCATAGGCTAGCTTCTAGGGTTTAGCCTCTACGATCTTGTGGTAGATCAACTCTTGTAATACTCATATCATCAAGAACAATCAAGCAGGATGTAGGGTATTACCTCCATCAAGAGGGCCCAAAACTGGGTAAAACATCATGTCCCCTGCTTCCTGTTACCATCCGCCTTAGACGCACAGTTTGGGACCCCCTACCTGAGATCCGCCGGTTTTGACACCGACATTGGTGCTTTCATTGAGAGTTCCACTGTGCCGTCATCATAAGCGGGGATGGCTCGTCTCGTTGTCAAGGACAACATCACTTCTGGGGGAGCCCTGGCTATAGGCCAAACTCTCCAACTAGGCGGCTTCATCATGACCGCCCGCTCGGCCGTTGCGCCAACGGTGACTTCTCGGGTCATTGAAAATAGCCTCCACATGGGCTCAAAATTCACCGAGCAGATGGATCCAATGGAGCTCTCCTCTTTGAACGAGCTCTTGGATCGCATCGCCGCTCTGGGAGTCGCTATGGACTATGATCAGATCGGGCTTAAACCCAACCAAAGGGAGATTAACTCTCCGCCAGTCACCCATCAAATAGTGGTGGTAGAGGAGAAACGCGGCGGTTCTCCCTCTATCGTGAGGACGAACTATGTCTAGATTCCCGAGCTCTCTGAGCCGGATACCCGCTCACGGGAGGACATCGCCCTAACCCTGAACCTAGAATCAGGTCGCATACTGAACTAGCGGAGCAACATCCCGGAGCCCGAACTTTCAAGATCGGAAAGTCCCCTGCCCCGGGATCTCAGATTGGGTCAAGGTCCGGACTTAAATCCACCCACCCACCCAGATACAAACGATCTTTCCCACATTAGGCAAGCGCCCCAAGAGACAGTACATCACTATTGGGCCAAATTCCTCCTTGTAATGAACAAGGTCAAGGACTGTCACGAGGAAGATGCAATTTCGTTCTTTTGCAACAATTGCACAGATAAGGGGATCCTCAACGCCATAAGTCGCCGTGACATAGCACACTTCGCTGACTTGGCGGCCATAGTATGGAAGTACTGTGCGATGGAAAGCGCCTGGAAAACCGAAACACAATTTTGGGACAATCCGGCTCTGACAAAACTCCCAGTCCGAACTAAAAGGGTGCACTCTAATAAGTTGCCCGACTCAATTACAAAGAAGCAAAAACCCACTACAAGGCATGGAACTGTATTGGAGGGATGGCTTAATGGGCCCTGCAAAATTCATAGTACAATGGATACCATATCAACACATAGCCTTAGAACATGTTGGGTACTCCGGCAGGTGGCCAAGATCGGTGAGGATCTCCTCATCAAAAACACCCCAGAACACCCTCCCGAGGATAACAATACAGTATTAACAGCCTTCGAGACCTTCGCCTAAAATAATAGGCGTAAGCGAGCACTCCGCAGCCTTGCCGAAGTCTGCCATGTTGCAGCAATAAACCCATGGAGCGACACGGCCATTACTTTCAATGCCAGTGACGAACCAAAATTCCGAACAGCCCGAGCACCAGCCGCTTTGGTCCTCAGTCCAATCGTGGACGGCTTTCGGCTCACTAAAGTGCTCACAGACAGCGCCAGCGGATTAAACCTCATTTATGAGGAGACTCTTCAAAAAATGGAAATAGACAGCAACCGTATTGAGCAAAGCACCACGACCTTCCGAGGAATCATCCCCAGTCGGGAGGCATGTTGCACTGGGAAAATCACACTAGATGTGGTATTCGGCACTCCGGAGAATTACAGGTCCGAAGAAATCACATCCCAAGTGGCCCTGTTTAGCAGCGGATACCACGCCCTTCTAGGGCGGGAGGCATTCACGATTTTTCAAGCCATACCCCATTACGGTTACATAAAGCTCAAAATTCCCGGACCCAATGGAATCATCACTCTAGCTAGTGATCAGGACATAGCACTCCATGCCGAGAACAAAACAGCCACACTAGCCCTTGAGGCATTATCCGAAGCCCTTGTGGTGGAGGAATTAACAATGCTGCGCTCCATAGTGGACAGGGAGGATGTGATACTAGACAAAAGATCCAAGTCCACCTCCTTTAAACCAGCGGATGAAATAGTCAAATTCCAAGTCCATACAACGGACCCCACAAAAACAACATCCATTGGGGAACAGCTAAACCATGCCGTAGACGCCGCACTACGGGAGTTCCTGCGCGCGAATTGGGACATATTCGCCTGGCATCCTTCAGACATGCCAGGAATCCCACGCAGGCTGGCCGAGCATAGCCTTAACATTCTGAAAGGATTCAGGCCGGTCAAGCAGACTCTTCGGCGTTTCTCCGAACCTAAGCGACAACCATGGGAGAGGAGCTAGCCAAATTACTGGAGGCCGGATTCATTAGAGAAATAAAGCATCCGGATTGGCTAGCAAACCTAGTGATGGTGCCAAAGAAGGACAAATCCTTGCGCCTATGCATCGACTTCAAGGACCTTAATAAGGCTTGCCCAAAGGATCCCTTCCCCCTCCCTCGCATCGATCAAATTATCGACGCTACCACAGGACACGACTCATTATGCTTCCTCGACGCATACTCCGGTTACCACCAAATTAAGATGGCGGAGTCCGACCAAGCCGCAACGGCATTCATCACTCCATACGGCCCCTTTTGTTTTAACACAATGCCCTTCGGGCTCAAAAACGTCGGCGCAATGTATCAGCGCATGATCCAGATGTGTCTGAAAAAACATATCGGCAAAACAGTGGAGGCATACGTCGATGATGTGGTCGTTAAAACCAGACACGTCGACTCCTTAATAGACGACCTGAGGCTCACATTCGACAATCTCCGAACATACGACATTAAGCTCAATCCGGGAAAATGTGTTTTCGATGTACCCGCCGGAAAGCTCCTGGGCTTTATAGTCTCCAGTAGAGGAATTTAAGCAAATCCGGCCAAAATCCAGGCCCTGTCGCAGTTGGCTATCCCAACTGACCTCAAGCAAATCCAGAAGTTAACCGGATGTGTGGCGGCTTTAAGCCGCTTTATCTCCCGACTAGGAGAAAAGACACTCCCCCTTTATCGCCTTCTTCGGTGCACCGAACACTTCGAGTGGACGGACGCAGCCACGGCCGGACTAGAGGAAACAAAAGCCATCCTGGCCACCAACCCAATCTTGGCCATGCCGGATGTTGGCGAACCAATGCTATTATATATAGCGGCAACTCACCAAGTTCTAAGCGCAGTGCTCGTGGTTGAACGAGAGATGGACGGACATAAATTCCCCCTTCAATAGCCGGTATATTATGTATCCACCGTCCTCACTCCATGCAAATCACGGTACCCACATTATCAAAAGATAGCATATGCGGTATTCATGGCATCCCGGAAATTACGACACTACTTTCAAGAGTGTTCAATCATGGTGGCCTCCAAAGTACCACTCAACGACATAATAAACAACCGCGATGCCACGGGCCAGATCGCCAAATGGGCTATTGAGCTCCTCCTGTTCGACATAACATATAAACCACGGTGAGCCATTAAGTCGCAAGTACTAGCCGATTTCGTAGCCGAATGGACAGAAGCTGAACTCCCTAAAGAGTATGACGCATACTCCAATTGGATCATGCACTTCGACGGCTCTAAGATGCTGGCTGGTCTCGGGGCTGGTGTCGTCCTGACGTCCCCCACCGAAGATACAGTGCAATACGTACTCCAAATACTATATACAGACTCCAATAACGCATCCAAATACGAGGCCCTATTACACGGTCTCCGGATGGCAGTCTCCATGGGCATTCAACGCCTGGAGGTGCATGGGGACTCGAACCTCGCAATATCCCAAATAAATGGAGACTTCGATGCCAAGGATCCGAAAATGGCGGCATGTCGCAACGCCGTCCTCAAAATGTCAGCTTGGTTCGAGGGGCTTGAATTCCACCACGTGGCTCGGGAAAACAACCAGGCGGCGGACATCCTCGCCCGTATCGGCGCTAAACGCGACCCTGTCCCACCGAACATCTTCCTGGAAAATATGTTCAAACCATCCATAGTATGGGAAGGGGACACCGGCAACAATAGTTCGGACCCGGACACAACCCCAGATACCGAACATTCTGACACAATCGGAGGCTCTTCCATCGACATAACACCTTCAGCCCACGTAATAATGGTCGTCATCGCCCCGTCACAGAACCTTTCCTGGCCTACCTAACCAGGCAGGAACTACCCGAGGACCAAAATGAGGCACGCTGCATAGTGCGGCCATCTAAAGCCTACAAGGTCCACGAGGGAGAGCTTTATAAGAAAAGCACTACCGGAGTCCTTCAAAGGTACATCTCCGAAGCGGAAGGGCGGGAGCTTTTGGCAGAAATCCATGCCAGACTCGGCGGCCATCACGCCACAGCCCGGGCCCTTGTAAGCAAGGCCTTCCGTGCAGGTTTCTATTGGCCGACGGCCCGAGCAGATGCGCAACATCTGGTCCAGCATTCCGTCGGTTGCCAGCTATTTGCAAACCAAAGCCATATGCCACCTACCGTTCTCGAAACAATCCCCATTACTTGGCCCTCTGTGGTCTGGGGGCTTGATATGGTCGGACCCCTTAAAGGGGGAACCCATAAGCAAAAATACTTACTGGTCATGGTGGATAAATTCACCAAATGGATAGAAGCCAAACCTATCAAAACGGCTGAATCCGGACCGGTGATATACCTCATATGCGGGGTCGTACACCATTATGGCATCCCCCACAGCATCATCACTGACAACGGCACGAACTTTACAGCCGACGAGGTGAAACTTTGGTGCAGCAACATGCGCATCAAGCTCGATTATGCTTCTGTCTATCACCCGCAAACTAACGGTCAAGTCGAGCGAGCGAATGGTCTTATCATGAGCAGCATTAAACCCAGATTAGTGCGGTCCTTAAAGGAGTCAAACATGCACTGGGTAGAGGAGCTCGACTCCGTACTATGGGGGCTATGGACCACGCCGAATCGCACTACCAGATACACACTGTTCTTTATGGTGTACGGCGCAGAGGCGGTTCTGCCTTGTGACATAATTCATGACTCACCTCGAGTGCGCAAGTACGAAGAAAAAGAGGCCGAGCTCGATCGGCGGGATAGTTTGGATGCCCTGGAGGAGGAGCGCGACGTGGCAAAGGCCCGTTCCGCATTCTATCAGCAACAGGCTCGAAGGTATCAAAGCAGAGAAGTACGGGCCAAAACCTATAACGTTGGTGAACTAGTTCTACGCCTGCCGGAGAAGAAAAAGAACAAGCTCAAGCCCAATTGGGAGGGTCCCTTCAGTATTGACCAGGTTCTGGCCGGTGGAGCATACCGTCTGCGGGATGCATCGGATAATCGACTCGAGCCAAACCCATGGAATGCAGCCAGACTCTGAAGATTCTACACCTAGCGCCGGACTCTATGTTAGTCTCCTCACCTCCGTCAATTTTTTGCATATCTGTCTTTTCTCTCTTTCTCCCTTTTTACTCTCTTCAAGGCCATTAAAGGCTATACTTGTGTCCTGGTTACACAATCTTAACGTGCTAACCGTGCTCATTATACCTGGGGGCTTCTTATACAGAAGCTTAATCTAACTATTTTCCTGGGCTTCACGTCCCATACATGTGTTATTCTTCCGCATGTACCTTTTTTCGCCATTATATGCATCGATATGACTTAAGTTTTGGCCAAGCTGGGTTGCCTGGCTCTTGTATTTATGCCCTACGTTCCCGTTAATTCGGCTTGGGCATAAGGGGAGCACGTCTGTGATTGTTACTGCCGGGTCAGCCGGATGTGTACCTCGGACTGGGTGAAGCCGAAAGCTAGCGTTCTTAAGGGAATATTCGGTCGGTGAATAAAAGATGACTTTTATCTAATTTGAAACATGCCCCCAGATGTTTATATCATGCATCTCTTTTCACAGTTCGGACATGCACATTAGGGCATGCGTACCCAGGGAAAGGAACCCTAACGGAACTATTCTCCCTGGAAGATGTTTCTTACTACCCATGTAATATAACATAACTAGTTGGGTACTTGTCTGTTCAAGCACTTATGACCCCTATGCCTGGTCTCCATGCATACCTCGGTTTTTACCGAGTGGGTATTCGGATACACTCCGGACTATCGGGTCCAGAGGTCGAAGCGAAAAGGTCCGCCATGACAAATGATTTACAATCCGGCTAGGGACATAACATATGTCACTTGAATTACACAATCGCTAAGACTGATTGAATTCTTCTTCTATACCATCCAACAGGCTGTCTAGCCTACAATCCTGTTGGGAATACCTTGCGGCTAATTCTACTTGATCTTACACTAAACTGACGGGGATCTCTTTCCCATCAGGCCCCACGGGTCTGACCTCGGCCATGTGGTTCGGGTCCGCTTTGGTATAGCGCGTCTTCACCATAGCCCAGGCTTCCCTTGCACCTTGTCGACAGGCGGATATCTTCCATAATCGGAAGCGCCACCACGCTCCCTTGAGCTCCTCTATAAGCTCCCCTATGCCTCCGGCGGGGACGCGGATGGCCACAAGGCTTGGGCAATACCCTGCATCACCTGCCGAACTTGTTCTTGTAGTTGTGAGAGCCCTGGTAGAAGATCACCCGAAGACCCAGGCATCTCCTCCGCAGGACGACCCGTTTGCATACCTGCAGACATAACTCTGATAGTCGGCTTCTTCACCGAACTCCTTTAAAAGTTCGTTCAAGCACTTACTAAAAATGTCGCGCCGAAGCCGTTTATTCTCCTTCACGGAGTCCGCAAGCAGGGCTCGGACATCTTTCAGTTCCACGCCCAGCTGGATATTGGTGTTTTGGAGATCATTTTTCTCCCGCCTGACTCGCGTAAGAACGCGCTCGCCAGCACTTCGCTGTCGATCATCATGTGCCGCATCCACCACCACGACCTATGGATTCACTCCGGGGCCACCTACAACATCTATTGTTAGATTTGCATACATGTCGCATACTACCTGGTACCCGCATTCTTTGCAATAGAAACAAGTGTTACCAGAGGGATCCTTCTCGGACTCCTTCAACGCGGCAACAGCGTCCCCTAGCTGGGCCTTGCACTCTTCCAGCTCTTGAGACAATTGGGAATTCTTCTCCATAAGAACCTACTCAAATAAATGATCCTAAATCAGTTGTGTCAACTGTTTCATGTCTCAGGGGCTACTAATACATATAATCGTCAGATTTACTTACCCGTATATCCCTTACATACTGATATGTGGCTCTGGCTAGGCCATTTTGAGCAGCACGGATGTACGCGTCTCCGGAATTAAAGGCATCAAATGCCTCTGGTGAGAAATAAGCGTCACGGAGTACGGCCCGGTGACGCATGTGATTCATGGCGCTCTCCACTTTGGGATTCGTAGCGGATAGTATGTCCGCATCCTCTGTAGGAGGAACATCCGTCGTCTACCTCGCATTAGCTTCCGCCTCTATGTCCGGCCCTGGAGCCCGACTGGTCGAGGCGTGATCGGCAGCCTCTTCGTATATAGTCCGGCGGGCGTTTTTCTAGGAAACACGGATGTCATTATATTTTAAGCAAGATGATGACCATGGAATGAGGTTTTGTGTTATACCTCAATGCTGGCGTCTCCGTCCTGACCGCCTTCCTTTTTTGCCTACCCGGCTTCGGCGCCTCTTGTTGGCGAGTTGCTGCAGGTTCGGCACGGTGTCCCGAAGGCCTTCCCTGTAAGACACCATACATGTACGGTAGGTGAAGTGCATAAAAGGGAATCCTTTTTTGGGAGTTGAGACTTTGGTTTTTCTTACGTGCGACGCAGGAAGTAATCTCGGATAGTCGGCCTTTATGGCCACCATGGTGTCGTCGTAGCTCAATTGATAGAATTGTCAGTCTGTCAGCTCCACAAATATGTCTGGATCCTCTTCAAGTCCGGGATCGAGGGCCCGACCAGGGTCCTCTGGATGTGGAGCTGGGCTGTCGACCTCCCTTATTGCTTTTCATAGTTCCTGCCGTGAAATGGCAAGGTGAGCACCTACGGCGAAGAATGCGGGAAGGTTGAGAGTAAAAAGGGGACAACTCACCCAGCTTGGAGGGTTGTACATGGAGAATCCGTCCCGTGGTTTAATGTGGATGAACTCCTCTTCCTCACCCTTGAATAACTCGGACAGAACTTTCTCTAAAGCAGCAGGTGAGTCTGGTCCCTTGCGCCTGCAATGGGTGGCATTGTTTTCCCCATTAAAACACCATAGGGGGTGCCCTCGGTATTGAAGTGGTTGCACCCCCCGCATTATGCATATTGACATAACCTCGATTATTGTCAACGCTGATTGAGCCAGCGCTTTTATCCGGTTCCTCAGATAAAGGACTTCTCGGTTATCTCCCTCCTGGGGGCTCGGGCGACAACTTTGACGTTTCTTCAGAGGAGCGTTGTCGAACTCAAGAAGACCCCGCCGAACAGGGTTTGGAAGAGGGACATCCTCAATGTAAAACCACTCCAAAGGCCAGTCTTCGGACGTCTTCTTTGGAGTACCGGACGGGTATCCGGTCTCGGCGATGCGCCATATTTCGGCTCCGCCCACTTGATAAAGTGACCCCTACTGTGTGCGGGGCACAAGGCAGAATAGCCTTTTCCACAGCTCAAAATGAGCCTCGCAGCCCAAAAACAACTCGCAAATGGAAACATAGCCGGCGATGTGTAATATGGAAGCAGGGGTGAAATTATGCAACTGGAGGCCGTAAAACTCCAGGAGTCCGCGGAGGAACAGATGAATTGGAAATCTGAGTCCCCTTAGTAAGTAAGGGACAAGGCATACCCTCTCCCCCTTGGATGGATTGGGGAAGTTCTCTACTTGCTCCTCGCCATTATAAGTGGCGAGACCGGCTCGGACGGGGACCATATACGTCGGAGGGAGAAATCCCTGGGTCTGCAACTCTACTAATCGACTGTGCGGGACGAAACACTTCTCCCAATCACCGGGCTTCGAGCTACGGGAGCGAGAGGAGGAGCTGCGGTGGCTGGCCATGATGGAATGGATTTTTCCGAGCGCGCTCCGATGGATTCTCGCTGTGGGAACATGGTGTGGATTGGATCTAAGAATCCCCATCCCTTTAATAGATGATTTATTTACTTGGCTAGGGGACGAATGTGAAAATGCCATGGCTCCTCGCATTCGCTCGACATGTGGAAGATAGCCTTTATTGGGCGCAGAAGCTAAGAAGTCCAACATTTATGGGAGCTGGACACTACTTAACATATATTCAAGATTTGGAGAAGAACCCGCCTTACAATGCCGAAGACAATACTGCGCGCCGGACTCAATGTCATTGAAGCCTAGTTCGGGGGCTACTGAGGGAGTCCTGGATTAGGGGGTCTCCGGACAACCAGACTATATCCTTTGGCCGGACTGTTGGACTATGAAGATACAAGATTCAAGACTTCGTCCCGTGTACGGATGGGAATCTACTTGGCGTGGAAAGCAAGCTAGGCAATACGGATATGTATATCTCCTCCCTTGTAACCGACCTTGTGTAACCCTAGCCCCCTCCGGTGTCTATATAAACTGGAGGGTTTAGTCTGTAGGACAACATACAATCATACCATAGGCTAGCTTCTAGGGTTTAGCCTCTACGATCTCGTGGTAGATCAACTCTTGTAATACTCATATCATCCAGAACAATCAAGAAGGGCGTAGGGTATTACCTCCATCAAGAGGGCCCGAACCTGGGTAAAACATCGTGTCCCCTGCTTCCTGTTACCATCCGCCTTAGACGCACAGTTCGGGACCCCTACCCGAGATCCGCCGGTTTTGACACCGACACCCACCATTTAAGTTGGCGGTGAGAGGAGTGTAGAGATGCACCCCTGTCAATGCACAGGGCATCAGTGGCCTTCTGGAATTCCTGCTCGCTGGTTTCCTCTTCATCCGCTCCATCACTTCCATCATTGCAATCTTCCTTCTCTCGGCCCCTAGTGGGTTTTCCTTGGTTCCGAAGAGCATTTTCGGGGCGATTTGCTTCACCGCCCCCGCCCTTCCTGCCAGCGTCATTCTGACTCTTTTCCTTATCACGCTTCTCATATTCAGCCCTCTGCTTCTTGACAATCTGCTCAACCTAATGACATTCCTAGAGATCATGGCCCTTTGTCCGATGACTCTTGCAATACAGCCCATCGCCTTTCCCAGCCTTCTCGGCAGTCGTGGCCTCCCGGCAGTCAATGCATGCAGCAACTTCCTTGCTAGGGACTTCGGCCTTAGCCTTATTCCCGGTACTAGGCGTTCCCGATCCCTCGACGGTCAGTACTGCTTTATCCTTGCACTTCTTGTTGCGCTTCTTGCTCTTCTTCTTTTGACTGGTGGCATCCTCGTCATCTTCTGAGTCGATGTCGATGCCATCCTATTCCCCAAGGAGTTTCCTCCCCTCCTCCACTCGAGCACACTTGTCCACCAAGGTGTAAACTTCCTTCACAATCATGGGCAATCAAATGTTCATCTTGGAACGTATCCGACGGTTGCGCATGTTGGACTGGAACGCAGCTATCACAGCTACCGGGTGGATATCTGGGATATTCCTATGAACCCAGCTTAATCTCTGCATGTACTTTTGCAAAGTCTCCCCTTCCTTCTATGGGAGAAGCTGCAAATCGTTGGGCCATCCTGGTTCTTGGTGGTTGCCCGTAAAGGCGCCAACGAACTCATGGCACAGGTCATCCTAGGTCGAGATGGAGTTCTCCGGTAGATGCATCAGCCAAGACCTCACATTTGGCTTGAGCGCCAAAGGGAAGTGGTTGGCAAAAACCTTCTCATGTCTTCCCCGGCAGCTTGAACAATGATGGTGGAGATGCTCAAGAACTCTACCCGGTTCGGTCTTCCATCATACTTCTCTGGAATCGCTGTCTTGAATGTGTGAGCAGACGGCCAACGGACTTGCCACAGCTCATGGGTGAAGACAGGGCACCCGGCCTCGAAAGGCAAGTATCCGCCACTCCCGGGCGCAGGCTCATCGACGATGAGGCCATCGCACCCACTGGACTGGTGGTGGCCATCGCGACATCACTCGATGGTGAGGCGCGCGCCCTCCACCTGCTTGTCCTCCGGGGATCGCCGTTGGCCTTGACGGTTCAAGGATCAGACGAAGCCATCGAGAAATCATCAAGCTCTTGGTCTCATGGCCCTCGCACTGATTGCCGCGGGGGGGACTACACCATGGGGGTGGCTCCTTCCGCGTGGCCAGCAGTGTGGGTCATCGTTGTCGCCTGGGAAGGTCGTGGTGGGACAGCTCGCTCTGAGTCCTTGCCTTGGCAAAGCCAATTAGACAATGGATGGTGGTTGTCCATTCAGCAATCTAATCAGCTGCCGGCGGAAACCTCAGCAATAGCTGGGCCCGCGCCATGGCCTCCGAAGAGGTGCTTGGCATTGGTTATGAGGTAGACCGCAATGTCGCTAGGCCCCTGACGGTGCTAGTGGTGGTTGCGTTGGGCTCCCATCATCGGGAGCCAGTTGCTAGGATGGCGTGGTGACAAGGTGATGGTGACTGGGGGCCAATGACTCCCATTGGAGCATTGGCCGGGCCAGTCTGCTCCGGTGGTGGCGTATGTCTTGCGATCGCGCCCACGGCGGGGGCGGCCGTAGGATTGCGATTCGCCTCGGGATGAACGTCACCTCCATGGCTATGCCCCTCGGCCAAGCCGGGAGGGATAGAAGGAATAATCTCTCTACCCATACCTCGTAGAGCATGTTCGTCGGGATGTCGTTGGTGCTGTCCTTCTCCGGTGCCTCCTACTCCTGCTTCGGCTACGGGGGAGGTGGTGACAACACTGCCTGCGCCGACCACATCTCCCGCAGCGCCCGCATCCTCACACGCCTCTGCATCCCCCGCTGTGTCGGCGATCGCGGGCGGCGGGGCCTTCGAGGTGGACTGGTGAGCTGCAGCAGTGGACTTCTTCTTGGGTGCCATCATCGATGAAGATGGCGATGAAGATGACACGCTGCTCACGCTCTCATGTTCGCACAAGTGGCCCCCTACCTGGCGCTCCAAAGATGTCATGGGGAACCACGGCCACCAATGGGGCTACGAGCCCCTTTTGGTTTGGTGAGGGGATGGGCACATTGCACAAAGAGCGGAGAAGCATGATACAGCGCGGCAGAGATCACACGAGTAGTTTTACCCAGGTTCGGGCTGCTGATGTCGGTTCTATATCCGGCGTATCTCGTAGTAGGGGTCCTAAGCTAGGCGTCTTGGAGCAATGGTAACATGGACAAAGGTTTTACCCAGGTTCGGGCCCTCTTGATGGAGGTAAAACCCTACATCCTGCTTTTGATGGTATTCATATGGGTGTAGTACAGAGTACATATGTCTACCACAAGATTGTTGTCATGAATATGAGATGTCTATTGACTAGCCCAGCCTCGGTTTATATAACACACCAGAGGCTAGGGTTTAGGAGAGTCCTCGTCTTGGGCGCCAAGTCTTGTGGGATCTCCCTTGTATGCGGCATGGGCTGTCCGAACTGGCCCAATAGTGAACCGCCATGAGGGTCTTCAGCCCGACCCACTGGTCGGAGATGACGTGGTGAGTACCCCCTTGTCTAGGACACCGTCAGTAACCACCTAAACCGGTCTTCAAGTCGGGGACGCTCCTCGATTCTTCCAAACTGTTCTTCATCTTCAGTCGCCGGTCTTGAAAACTGGTTCAACAAATCTTCTCATCTTCGATCTTGAGGATCGCCAAAGTGAATCCGAAGAGTCTACATGTTGGGTATTCGAGGAGCCCCTTTAAGTTTTCGGCCTTTAGAAATGCCTTTTTATTTTTTACGCCACACCTCGGGTTTGAAGTAATTCCCGTGCGGCGGTGTCCTCTTGCGTCTGAGCTCCAACGCTAGACTGCATCCGAGATATCTTTTGCAGCCGAGCACCAACGCCAGACCGCTTCCAAGCTCCAACGTCGGAATGTATCTAAGCTCTAACGCCGGAATGTATCCGAAGTGTCATAGATTACCTCAGTCTTGAAAAAATATGCCGGAGATGCCCTCTATGCAGCCGGCAACTTGCAACCGAGCTTTCTGCCAGATTGCTTCCGAGGTATCTTTTGCAGTCGAGCACCAACGCCGAACTATATCTGGGCTCCAACGTTGGACTGTATCCGAGGTGTATTTTTATAACTGGAGTCCAATGTTGTTCGGCATCCGAGGTGTCATAGACTACCTTGGTCATGAAAAGTTTGGAGGAGTTCAGCCGATCTTAATGCCAAAAACATCCTTGGTGAAGCCAGCCACTCACATCCAAGTTCTATGCCAGGCTGCTTCTGAAGTGTGCGACTTATTCTCTGCCGAGATATATAGTCGGTAGCCCTCAAGGTGTGTGCCGGTCTAGAACCCGAGATGCACTTGATGGATGACATAAGACCGCTGATCCCAATAGCCCCGGAGACCCAGGTCAATTTGCAAAATTGGCTTGAGGATCAAATCCTAGCTCGGCAGCATACTTCAAAAACCAAAATCGGTGTCCACAGACCTCGAGACTAAGGTTGGGTGCGGCAGACAAACCCGAGGATGGTAATCTCCCCGGAAACTGTATTGCACTTAAATTTTCTGCATTGAATTGAAAATAGTACCCCCAGCGATACCATTCTTCGGTTGCTCATTGTTACTATGAGACTGTTGCAATAGATTTTTTGTACTCATGAGTTCCGTTGTGTGCCGACCATGATTGAAAACAATAAGAGCGCTAGCTTTCGGCTTCACCCAGTCTGAGGTCCGAGCTCGGATGACCCGATCGTGACAATCACAGAGGTGCTCCCTTTACTCCCTAGCCGAATAGTCGGGAACATAGGGGTAAACACCGGAGCAAGGCAACCCAGCTTGCGGAACACTTAAGTCAACATGGTGCATATTGTGGCGTAACACACTAACAAGGAATGAAGCCATACAAGTATAATCATATGCAAGAGGAAAGGCTTCATGAAGGAAGCCCCCAAGTAAACGGGGTATTTGAATTTGTGTGTCACAAACAAAGTTTTGACAAGGAAGTTTTTCACAAACAACTTTTTGCCAAAAAGGTATAATGCTTGGTCGAACCGAACAAAATTTAAAATTGAAAGTTTTTGAGCATGAAAACGACTTAGCTGGTTAATGTGCTCAGTGTCGATGACATGATCCGGGCTTTTGGCGAGACAAAGACACCCATTGATCTCTGACAGACCCGACAAGGTTCGTAGTCCTTGGCATGGCCGAGGTCCCAGCCCCCATGCCTGAGGTGTCCAAGCAAGGGGTTCGGCACTCCGGAGTAGTGACATGGCTCGGCCGATGTCGTAAGGCGAAGCCCTCAGTCTAGCCGAGCTGGCGGAGTAGGTCAGCAAGGTGACCGCATGATGCAGTCGAAATCGACAACGGACCGACATGTAACCGACCGCGGGAAATCTGCACGGAAAAAACCATTCAAACCAGCAAAAAAGAAAAACAAAATTCTATTGAAAGTAGTATACAACATGTGTAATTAGGAGAAATACAACCTGAATCGTAGGGTAGCGAGAGGACATTAAAACCTGAAGTGAGCGATTGGCACTGTGTTTGCATGAAGATCAAGTGGACCTCGAAATCCATGCTGAAGACGGTACAACATACCACGGTTGGGTGCTGACAAGCAGCACCAGTACCGAATCCCATCCTGACGTGGAATGGCCTTTGCACAGTCTCCTCAAATGGGTTGCCAGACAGATCACCCCCCTTTTTTAATCAAACTAAAGGACAAAACAACTGAAAAGTGCAAGTAAGGTGGATGGACTAGCCAAAAGTACAGCCTCGTTCAACCTTTATAATTAAATGGTAAATAATAAATAAAAGGAAAGATAGATGGAATCTTCGCTGTATGGTTCCACCGATCTAGATCGCCATCGAGTCGTCCTCCTGAAGTGCATGATCCTTTGAAGGATCGAGGTCCCAGCCCCCATGCCCATCCCGAGGTGGCCGAGCGAAGAGCTCGGCACTCCAAAGTGGCAATATAGCACGGCCAATGTGGCGAGATTGAACCCCCAGTCCAGGCGAGGCGACGGAACAGGCCGGCAGTGTGACACCGAAGTGACAGCGTGGCACAGTCGAAGTCGATTACCTACACATGTATAATAGTGCAGTCCAAAAAATAATAATATAAATATAGAAAAACCTCGCATAATTATTTTACACAATTTTTTTAAAGAGATGTGGCCTGACGTCGAAGCCAATATTGATACGGGGCGTCGGCGTGATAAAGCCTGAACTCACAGGGCGGTCCAAATCCCAAATGTGGCGTCAAATAGGCCAAACAGTTGTCTGCATACACAAAAAAGTGCAAACCAACAGAAAATATGATGGCACAAATAATTCATAATGTTCGTAAGAAATAATAGCACCTGATCTGGATGTAACCAGAGGAGCGAGAGAACTGCCCTAAAGTGACTATATAGCTTCACACGGGAGTCACTAGGTAGGCTAGCTCGTGGCTCATCTATAGTACAAGTACTCATTGCATCACAGGAATTGCATGCAAGATAAACCATTAGAGAAAGTGTGGTGGACTTGCTTAATTAAATAATATAGAGGGAGAAAGGAAAAAGAAGGTCAAATCTCCCTGTGGTTGCGCCGAGCCGAACTCTCTTCGGCCTCAAAGGGCGCCGTTGCGCCAGGAAATGCACGGTGTAAGTTAATTGCCTGCACATATAAAATAGTGCAAGGCCAGAGATGATAATATATGTGTTTTTTATAAAAAAATATCCTCTACTTAATTACTTGAGTAAAGTAGGTAATTAAAGAAATATGGCCTGAACATCGAGGTCGTCCCGATAGAATGGCCGTGGACATGCTGACATGGGGACACGTGCTCAGGCGACACCGCAACTTGATCGATGGTGGCAGGACGAAGACCATGTGATGCAGTCAAAGTTGATTACCTGCACACATGGAATAGTGCAATCAAGTAATAATAATAATTGAAAAAAATCTGCATAATTAAGTTTACGTGAAGTAGATAAAAGAAACATAGCCTGGCGCCTAGGTCAATGAAGACGGAGGAGTGACGATGTATTTTTTATAGGGCATATCCGGTTGCAGATACGGCGTTCGTCAAACTGCGGACAAAAACTCCACATCTGTGTGATGATGAAGTGCTAGTGCAAGGCTAGTTTGCACTGTTTGTTAATTAGACCTTAAAAACTGTGCTGCAAAAACTAGCACTTTTGCATTAGTACTTTGGCCAATACACACAGTAGAGAAAACCACTACCAGTGAACGATAGCAACCAATTGTGCCGAATTAAAAAAAGGAAAGAGCACAAAGAAATAGAAAGGACTTCCTAGATGGCTGCTGCCCCTGCCGGAGTGTCTCAAGACTACATCGAGCTGACCAATATATAGAACGGCCGATCTGAACGTGAAGGTTGGTCTTACGAAGGATTTGACACGTAGGTTGGCCTGCCCGATTGACATGGACAGAAAGCGTTTGTACATGCGTCATCAAAATATCTCCGTAGAAAATAATGCAGTACAAACGGACAAAAAATACCCTGCATCTAATAATTTTACGTGCTGATCGAATAGTTAGGAAGAAATAAACATGCTCGACTATGATGACCGTACCAGACCGAGGTGAGAAAACAAAAGTGATCTGGACAAAACTAGTATCAAGTAGTACCTAGAATATATTGGTTTTGACCTTATACGTGGAGTAGTAGTACTCAAATTACCAGAATCCACCAATCAAATCTAGGGTACCGCATTGTAAAACTAGTAGCCAACCAGGTTAGCAATGCCCCAAGTCCATGCACTTTTCAAAAAAAGGCAGAGGAGGACCAGCGGCCGAACTAAGGGCTGGAATAAAAAACAAAAGGAAAGGAATCTTCCCTGATATGACCGACAGAGGCGAGGTGTGATCGGCCGATGTGCTCCTCAGCTGGATCGCCATTGTTTTTGCACTGACCCAGGCAGTGTATCTGCAACCCCAAGGTGCCGCTGCATGCACACGTTTCTTCGGGAGTTCCCATGGCACGCGGGGTAGCAATCTTTGTGATTAATATTGATTTCTATAACCGCAGTAGTGTCCGGATCTAACACACTGTCAGGTGACGGGTATGACCATCGTCGTTAAAATTTTCCTGATCTTGATTTGATTGCGAACAAAGTAGCCCACTTCAGCAGTAACAATTTGCGAAAAGTGATGATTTACATAAAACAGATCTAACTGAAAGAATATCACCTGATTGTCCCATCAATCCGCAACGATTTCCCAACAGTCTCTCAATGAAAGCACCAATGTTCGTTCTATATCCGGTGTATCTCGTAGTAGGGGTCCTAAGCTAGGCGTCTTGGAGCGATGGTAACACGGACACAGGTTTTACCCAGATTCGGGCCCTCTTGATGGAGGTAAAACCCTACATCCTGCTTTTGATTGTATTCATATGGGTGTAGTACAGAATACATATGTCTACCACGAGATTGTTCTCATGAATATGAGATGTCTATTGACTAGCCTGGCCTCGGTTTATATAACACACCAGAGGCCTAGGGTTTAGGAGAGTCCTCATCTTGGGCGCCAAGTCTTGTGGGATCTCCCTTGTATGCAGCATGGGCTATCCGAACTGGCCCAATAGTGAACCACCATGGGGGTCCTCGGACCGACCCACTGGTCTGGAGACGACGTAGTGAGTACCCCCTGGTCCAGGACACCGTCAGCCGCGAGGCGTAAAACCCTACTCCTGCTTTGGTGGATTGATGGTGGAGAATGGTGGAAAACCGCAGCGCTCTTGCCCGTCAATGTTGCCTCGGGGCGAGAGTGGCTATGCGCGTATGAATGTCCAAGGTCTGACCCCTCTCTATGGTTGCCATGGGCCTCCTTTTATAGATCAAGTGGTCACCACAGTGGCAAATCAGTCTTTACATACTGATTACATAGCAAACAGTGATATCATACCTAACTCTGCAGGCTGACAGAGTGCATTAAATGCGCTACTCAGTGTGACATCATGGCTTGCCCGGCAGGCCCTGCCGGGCTGTTTTGCCAACTTCGCGCCTACTTGCTTGACACATCTCAGGACAAGTGTCATTTGGAGGTATTTTCTGTAGGAAGTGGCTGCCATGTGGCAGGGGGCCGCCACTTAGTCACTTAGGAGCTTGACACCGCACTAATTGATGACGTGCATCGCGGTGAGGTGGTGCGATGGCGTGGTTTGCTTCCGCGAGCCCCGGCATGCCTTCCGAGTCAATCTGGAGGCTTGCTTCAGGGGTAATCCCAAACTTTCTAGGCTCGCCTTCCCGGCAAGGGAGGTTCTTTCCCTAGTGATATCTTGCTTCTCTGGTTTGTCTTGGTCTCTTGATCTGCATCTTTGATCCCTCAAAGGCATGATTTCTTGTGCTTCGTCTGATCTTGGTTTTGTAATCTTGTCCTTAGGCCTATGCACAGTCTGGGAAACGGACTCAGGGTTTGTTGCACCGACATATAGGGAAGCTTTCAGAAGGTTCCGGAGGATTCTGGAGGTGTTCGAAAGTCCACAAGTGGGTCAACCATGACCCAAGGGCAAGCATGGGCTGCGGGGAGGCGCCCTGGCCTTTTTGGGCTAGGCACACCAAGTCCTCAAAAGCCCATGTGCTAGGGAAGGCAAAAAAGGAATAGGATTAGACTTGGAGTCCAAGTCCTCTCGCCCTTAGCTGCACCCTAGGGCTTGGAGGGGCTGTTTCCCACTCTCCTGCACCTATATATAGAGGGGAGGGCTGCCCCAAGAGGACACACCAAGCCCTTGGCACCTCTCTCTCTCTCTCTCTCTCTCTCTCTCTCTCGTTATTTCGTAATTCCACCGCATAGTCCCGACGATGCTTAGCAAAGCACTGTCGGTGCTCCACTAGCACCATCACCACCACGCCATCGTGTTGGTTGTGATCCTATATACTTATCCTCTCCCGCTCGCTGGATCAAGAAGGAGGAGACGTCATCGAGCCACACGTGTGCTAAACTCATAGGTGTCGTCCGTTCGGCACTAGATCAGTTGGACCGTGATCGGATCGCGAAGAGTACGAGTACATCAACCACATTGATAAACGCTTCCGCTTAGCGAACTACAAGGGTATGTAGATGCTCTCCCCCTCTCATAGCTATGCATCTCATGGATAGATCTTGCGTGTGCGTAAAAAATATTTTGTTTTCCATGCAACATCCCCCAACAGATCGGACAGTCAAAAAAGGGGTATGTTACATTACTGTTCATATAGTTGACATGCGCACAACATCATTTGTTATCGTCATATCTTACTGCACTAGCAACAAGATTATATACTACTGAGTATGAACCACTGCACATGCCTAGTAGTAGGAGTATTGTGTAAGTTCAAGTGGCTGCCATGTTTCGCACTCCTATGTCATAAGAGTGGAAACGCTTGTTGTAATCATTTTTTTTCTTTAGAAACAGTGGATGCGCTCTACCGTGCAGATCCTCGTCGACGGTCGCCGGGAACCTTGCTACTCACTTTCTCCAACGTCTGGGATAGCCAGCATCAGGGTCCACTTACCATGCACTAAATTACTCTGTACTAGAGTGCACAACTGCATAGTAGACTACATGGAGTGCACAACTGCACGGTAGACTACACTGGTCGAAGCGCCACAGTAATGCCCAAGGAGATGTAAAATCACGAAACCCCCTCCTTTCCATCAGTAAGTTGGATGGACGAAGCAACCATCATTTCACGCTCTCCCTCATCTTCCTCTCTTGAAGAAAACCCCAAGTCGCTTCTCCCTCATCATGTTCCTCATTTCTTCAAGAAAACCCTGACGTGCTTCTGCCATTGTTCTTCTCTCCCAAAGAAGGAAAGGTGAACGCACCAATGGTGTTGCTTCTGGCCAAGGCCCGGTCTTGCAAGCTCACGACTGATCCTATAACTCACTCTCTGTTCTTCTTTTGGGTTTGTGATTATGGTTTCTTTCTTTTATTTCCATTTTGACAGTTTCTTGATGGACCCTGGAGCACCCGCCGATGTGATGTCTATGGCTCCATCCAAAACTGTCGTGGCTCAGGGTACGAAGAAGCGCAAGCACCCTGGCAAGACTATCACAGACAAGCTCAAGGCCATCGCCCTGTCCAAGCCCCCCCTCTCCAGGAACCCTCGTTAAACCAGTCCAGGTAAGATCTCTTCTTGACGATCTTTTTGGCGATCTTGATCGTGTTTTTTCATCTAACACGCAGTACTAGTACTAGTAGTACAACTTTTTGGGTGATCTTGCATGTGATTTTTGTGTGCCAAATCATGGTTCTAAATTGCTTGTTTGACCAAAACATGGGAGAGTTTGACATACATATGATTATTGCACATAACACTAACTTCTCATAGATTACTTTCGACTACTTTATGAACATCAATGCTAGCTGTTGGAAATGCAAGATTTTAGCTCTCATGCCTTTGAAGAGAGCATAGTGGCCTCAGTAACTTGTGTTATGGATATTGCAAGTAATCCCTCTATGCTCGTGCCTTTGAAGACATGTTCTAGTATCTTTGTTCAGTCATTTCTGTGCGTATATGTAGTCTTATATGGAGTAAAATATTGAAAATCATCTTATATTTATAGACGGAGGTAGTAATAAAATATTTGGTTTCTGTTTGAATTAGAACCAGGTCCACGGTGAGGATGAAGTTCTCAAAGTCATGCCATGTGAACTGGAAGACCTGAGGATGAGTTCTACAACTAAACTATCCAGTTGTTGTGTCCTTGTCGCCACGTGTCGTGAACAAGAGTTTTCATTTAGCATTGTTGTCAGGCGTTTTATCAAGAGTGTACTTCACCACAACAATTTCCTAGCTATGCCTTCGATTATGATGGGTGTGGTTCTTGTAAAGCTTTCCGACAAATCTGATGCAGACTATCCTCATCATCATGTTTATGAGTGGTAAGACCACTCTATTAGGTTCTCCAAGGTTTACGATATGGCAATGGTGCCGGTAGACATCTCTCGGGAAGTCCATGGCCTAGTCAGGTATGCGGGGTACATCCCGTAGGTCGATGGCAAGAAATAGTCTATACGTGCATGCTACGGGACTTGCAAACTTCAACATAAGTATTTCTCAAATTCACAACTACTAAACTAGCATAACTTTAATATCATTGTCTCCATATCTCAAAACAATCATCAAGTATCAAACTTCTCATAGTATTCAATGCACTCTATATGAAAGTTTTTATTATATCCCTCTTGGATGCCCATCATATTAGGACTAATTTCATAACCAAAGCAAATTACCATGCTGTTCTAAAGACTCTCAAAATAATATAAGTGAAGCATGAGAGTTCACCTATTTCTACAAAATAAAACCGCCACCATGCTCTAAAAAGATATATGTGAAGCACTAGAGCAAATGACAAACTACTCCGAAAGATATAAGTGAAGATCAATGAGTAGTCGAACAATTATGCAACTATATGAAGACTCTCTAACATTTAAGAATTTCAGATCTTGGTATTTTATTCAAGCAGCAAGCAAAACTAAATAAAATAAAATGATGCTCCAAGAAAAACACATATCATGTGGTAAATAAAAATATAGCTCCAAGTAAAGTTACCGATGAACGAAGACGAAACAGGGGATGCCTTCTGGGGCATCCCCAAGCTTAGGCTTTTGGTTGTCCTTGAATATTACCTTGGGGTACCTTGGGCATCCCCAAGCTTAGGCTCTTTCCACTCCTTGTTCCATAATCCATCGAATCTTTACCCAAAACTTGAAAACTTCACAACACAAAACTTAACAGAAAACTCGTAAACTCCGTTAGTATAAGAAAGCAAATCACCATCATAAGGTACTGTAATGAACTCATTCTAAATTCATATTGGTGTAATATCTACTCTATTTCAACTTCTCTATGGTTCATACCCTCCGATACTACTCATAGATTCATCAAAATAAGCAAACAACACATAGAAAACAGAATCTGTCAAAAACAGAACAGTATGTAGTAATCTGTATCAAACGTATACTTCTGTAACTCATCAAATTCTCAAATAAATTTATGGACCTGAGTAATTTGTCTATTAATCATCTGCAAAAATAATTAACTAAATAGCACTCTCTAGTAAAAAAATGGCAGCAATTCTCGTGAGTGCTAAAGTTTCTGTTTTTTACAGCAAGATCGCAAAGACTTTCCCCAAGTCTTCCCAAAGGTTCTACTTGGCACAAACACTAATTAAAACATAAAAATCAATCATAAAAGAGGCTAGATAAATTATTTATTACTAAACAGGAGCAAAAAGCAAGGAACAAAAATAAAGTTGGGTTGCCTCCCAACAAGCGCTATCTTTTAACGCCCCTAGCTAGGCATGATGATTTCAATGATGCTCACATAAAAGATAAGAATTGAAACATAAAGAGAGAATCATGAAGAATATGAATAGCACATTTAAGTCTAACCCACTTCCTATGCATAGGGATTTTGTGACCAAACAACTTATGAGAACAAGAATCAACTTGCATAGGAAGGTAAAACAAGCATAACTTCAAAAATTTAAGCACATAGAGAGGAAACTTGATATTATTACAATTCCTACAAGCATAAGTTCCTCCCTCATAATAATTTTCAGTAGCATCATGAATGAATTCAACAATATAACCATCACCTAAAGCATTCTTTTCATGATCTACAAGCATAGAATTTTTATTACTCTCCACATAAGCTAAATTCTTCTCATTCAGAATAGTGGGAGTATCATAAGAGACTCGAATACTATAAATTGTTTCCACATTAAAAGAGTAATGTTCAGAAAAGGGGTAATCATAATCATGACAAGTTTTATAAATATAATCACTACTTTTTATAGCATAAGCATCATCACAATAATCATCATAAGTAGGAGGCATGCTATCATCATTATAAATTTGCATATCAAAACTTGGGGGACTAAAAATATCATCTTCATTAAACGTAGCATCCCCAAGATTGGGACAAACATTAATTGCAGCAAATATATTCTCAAAAACATCATCTTCATCAAGCATAGCATCCCCAAGCTTGGGCCTTTTCATATCATAAGCATAATAACTCTCATCATTAATAGTATGGATAGCACCAATAGTATAGCAATTATCATATTCTTCCAAGCAAGTGCCAAAAAGATTTTCAAGATCATAAGAAGTATCATTATCTGCCACAATTATATTTTTATGAGGCACAATAGTAATAGGATAAGCCTTATTTGGTAGAGATATCTTTTTACCTCTCTTCCTTTTTCTTTTCTTCTTCTTCACCACATCATGTGTGGGTTCAATCCTCTTTCTGGAGCTCCTTATTAATGAGATTGGTTGAATAGGAGGCTCCTCCTCATTACCTGATTCATCGTAAGAAATAATAGGAGGGTATTGGGAAGTCTCTTCCCTTTCATTAGTATTATCTTCATCTTCTATTTGTTTTCTTTTCTTTATGTAGTTGGCAATATAAGGATTTTCAATACAATTCACCGCACAATACATATAAATTTCCTCTAGATCAAAATCAAGAAATTTATCGAGATTAAATTTTGGAATACCCTCAGTTATACATTTCATTTTTTCATAACCCAAAAGAAGACTAAGCACTTTATGATGCTCAAGGGTAATCAAGTTATCACAATTTTTGGACACGACTTGATCATGAAGCAAATAGCATTGGAGTTTTAAATGACCATGTTCATTGCAAAGTTCGCAAAGATGGCAATAAATATTGAATCTTTCAGCACAAACATCTAGCCTTTCTTGCAACAACTTAGTTTCTAAGTACTTATGCCTCTTGCAATATCTATCTTCCCTATTTGGTGTGTACTTTCAAACCCAATGCACTCCACAAAAATTGACATGTTTATAGGAGACATTTTCATCATAACTAGTGTAATCATCATTAGTAGTATGGATATTCAAGGAATTCATACTAACAACATTGCAATCATGCTCATCATTCAAATATTTAGTGCCAAACATTTTTAATGCATTCTTCTTCTAACACTTTGGCACAAGTTTCCTTTCCATCATATTCATGAAACATATTAAAAATATGAAGCGTATGAGGCAAACTTAATTCCATTTTTTGTAATTTTCTTTTATAAACTAAACTAGTTCTAAAACAAGAAACAAAAAGATTCGATTGCAAGATCTAAAGATATACCTTCAAGCACTAACCTCCCCGGCAACGGCGCCAGAAAAGAGCTTGATGTCTACTACACAACCTTCTTCTTGTAGACGTTGTTGGGCCTCCAAGTGCAGAGGTTTGTAGGTGTAACACCCTTAATGCGACTATATCTCCCACGTGTCGAGGCACGACTTAAAGGCATAATCACGTTGAAGGCATATGTCGCAAGTTAGGCAATCTTCACAACATCCCATGTAATATAGATAATAAAAGGGGAGATAACATAGTTGGCTTACACTCGCCACGTCAATCAAGTACATAAATAACATTACATCATTCAAACACTCATGGCCCGACTACGGTGCCAAAATAAAAGATAACCCAACATGCGACACGGTCCAGATCACCCCCAACTGGGCACCACTACTAATCATCAGGAAAGGAAACATAGTATCGTTGAGAGTCCTCGCCGAACTCCCACTTGAGCTCAAGCGCGTCACCTGGAGCGGAATCATCAGGCCCTGCATCTGGTGTAATAGTAATCTGTGAGCCACAGGGACTCAGCAATCTCGCACCCTCGCGATCAAGACTATTAAATCTTATAGGTAAGGCAAGGTAAATATGTGGAGCTACAGCAAGCGACTAGAAAAAGTGGTGGCTATCCTGTTCGCAAAAGAGAGCGAGAAGAGGAGGCAAAGTGTGAGCGAGAAACTAGAGAGCAACCTGTGCAAGCATTACTCCAACACCGTGTCCACTTCCCGGACTCCGCTGAGAAGAGGCCATCACGGTAACACACTCAGTTGATTCATTTTAATTAAGTTAAGGTTCAAGTTATCTACAACCGGACATTAACAAATTCCCATCTGCCCATAACCGCGGGCACGGCTTTCGAAAGTTCAAATCCCTGCAGGGGAGTCCCAACTTAGCCCATGACAAGCTCTCACAGTCAACGAAGGAATAGACCTCCTCCCGAGACGTTCCGATCAGACTCGGTACCTCGGTTCTTCAAGACACTTCGACAGGTTAAAACAAGACCAGCAACACCGCCCGAATGTGCCGACAAATCCCGATAGGAGCTGCACATATCTCGTTCTCAGGGCACACTCAGATGATACTAGCTACGAGTAAAACCAACCCTCAAGTTGCCCCGAGGTGGCCTCGCAGGCAGCTCAGTCGGATCAACACTCAGAGGAGCACTGGCCCGGGGGGGTTTAAATAAGATGACCCTCGGGCTCCGGAAACCCAAGGGAAAAAGACGCTAGGTGGAAAATGGTAAGACCAAGGTTGGGCATTGCTGGAAAAGCTTTAATCAAGGCGAACTATCAAGGGGTTCCCATTATCACCCAACCGCGTAAGGAACGCAAAATCCGGGAACATAACACCGATATGACGGAAACTAGGGCGGCAAGAGTGGAACAAAACACTAGGCGAGAGGCCGTATATAGATGCATTAAGATAACATGGCAATATAATGATATCCCAACAAGTAAATAAATGTTCCAACAAGGAAACGGTCTCCAATCTTCACCTGCAACTAGCAACGCTATAAGAGGGGCTGAGCAAAGCGGTAACATAGCCAATCAACGGTTTGCTAGGACATGGTGGGTTAGAGGTTTGACATGGCAATTTGGGAGGCTTGAAAGCAAGTGGTAGGCATCGTAGCATTGGCATAGCAAAAGAGCGAGCATCTAGCATAGCAAAGATAGTAGTGATTTCGAGGGTATGATCATCTTGCCTGCAAAGTTGTCAGAGTTGACTGGATCCTCGAAAGAAAACTCAACGGGCTCCCAGTTAGCGAACTCGTCTACCGGCTCTACCCAAACAAGACAAACAAGCAACAAGGACACAATCAACCACGTGCAAGGATCAAACAATATGATGCAAACATGGTATGCTATGCGGGATGCGATGCGGGATGCATATGCAAGATTTGACAAGGAACGCATGAACCTGGCCTCAACTTGGGAATCCAAGTATGCCACTGGAAAGACGAGATGAAATCGCTTGAAAACGATATAAAGAACGCACGACGGGGTTACGGTTTGGAAATGGCAAGCAATTCAAATATGACCACGTTCTGCGATTTACAGCAAGTAGTCATCTAAATGCAACAAGATGAACATGCTACAGCACCCAAACAAGACAACAAAATACATGGCAGGGATGCATTCGTGACACTTAATAAAAGTCTAGCACTGAGCTACGGCCAATACATCCATTAACAGGTTCAAACAAGCATGGCAAAAATGCATATGACAAACAGATTTCAGACTTAGTGAAATTAACACTTGTCTGGAATTTCAGATCAGATAGCACTCTTCGGAGCAACAAAACTATATGCTACAGGACCTGAACATGGCAAAGTAAAGCATGGCATGGAGATACTCAAGGAGCTTAACAAAAGTCCCTTGGTGACCTTGAGCCAAAAGGGATCAGAAAATACCATTGCAAGCATGTGAACATGGCAAAAACATAATCAGTTCTCAGACTTGGTGAAAACTGGAGCATGCTGAAAACAGATATCAAGTAGGCATGTTTACGAGCTCGATGCACTCACTACGGAGCAAGTCATGACAAGTTAAGCATACACCCACCAAGAATACACAAAATGCAAGCTAGACATGGGAAGAACAATAACATAGCATGCACGGATCAACTACAACAACCTCGGCAAAATTGCTAACAAGTAGACAATCTGCCCAGGTTCACGAAATAACAAAAGTAGAGCTCTATTGACTCAAGCTAGGGTGCTCCATAATTGCAAACAAAGACATGGATGGATAGAGCACTACAATATTAACAAAACATCCTTACTGATCATCCTCAAGAGAGGCACGGATCACTAGGAAACAACATGAACATATGGCATCATGAGAAAAATAGATCAAGGACTTAGTGGAATTGCTAAGTCCCTGAAATCAGCATTACCAAGTGCCTCACTTTGCAAGCTTGTGCTAGTCACCACACACATCACAAAAATACATGGGTTGCACGTCTGGAAAGATGGAAAAACCCTGAACAAAACATATGTAGAGCTCATGGGCATATCATGCACACATTAATCATGGCAAAAATGACAAATATCTAAATGCAGTAGCAGATCTGACCATTATCTCAAGTAGCACTCTTCTAACAGCATTTCGGGCATCAAGATGAACTCAACTGAATATGATGCAATGAGATGAAATGATGTACTCTCTGAGATGAACATTTTGATATGCTATATGCCAAAAACGAAGCTACGGATGCGGAGATACGATGCAATGAACAGGAGCATATGAGCTAGGGTTTCAGCGCAAAAGTCAACCCAAACGGGATCTGGACCTGAGATCCGGAGGCACGCTTCCCGATGTTCGCGGGAGACGGAGTCGAGGTCACCGGAGCTCCTGTACGCCGGAGGGAGAGGGTTCGCCGGAGACGGGATGCGGTGGCGTCGAGGAGGCAGCGATGTGCGGCGGCCGGGGCGGCGTTGCCGGCAGGTGGCGGCGGGCGGCCCTTGGCGACGGCTGCGGAG